>NC_058132.1:28975889-29038008 GCF_016433145.1 Gracilinanus agilis
AGTGCCTCCCATCCCCCAGGAAACACAAGAGGCTCTGGGGGGCAGGGAGTGTCCAGGTGCCCACTGCCCAGGTGCTCAATGTTGTCACCAGCTAATCTGGTGGGTGAGTCACGGCCCCAGGAGAGGAAGGCCAGGACAGCCTGTGCCCCTCGGCTGAGGGCCAGGGGGCATCTGGGACAAGCATGGGCAATAGGGCCCCCCTCCTGGGCCAGAAATAGCCAGCCGATGATCCCTGCCACCTGTGGGAGCACGGATCCAGGAGCCAAAAACGCCTGGCTCCAGGAAGGATCAGCTGGTGCAGAGGAGACAAAGGTGGAAAGGGAGGGCTGGGGGTCAGTTCGGGGAGCTCCAAACTCGGGGCTGATACAGCCTGTTAAGCTCTGCCTCCTCCTTCTGGGATTCGGTTTATACCCTGGGAAAATAGAAGCAATGAACCTCCAGCTCTGAATCCTCTTTGTGGCCCTACCTGAGCGGTCCCCAGAGATAAGGAGGGGGCAGCTGGGGGTGCCAGGAGGTCAGTAAGGAGGCCCCCTGAGTGGGAAGGGCCAGAAACATGGATAAGTGGTCTGGGGTACCAGACTACGGGGCGCACTCCCTGGGGGGGGGGCCTGGTCCTGCACCCTGCCTCGCCGCCTGCACTCCTGCTGGGCTCTGGCAGAGATTTTATGACCCCATGTGGGCCCCCCTCCCCCACAAGGAAGCTCCTAGTAGGTTGGATTCTTCTTCCTGCCAGGGATCCTCCGACTCCCCACCCTTTCGGTGTCGGCTGCCGATCCCTAGTCAAAAAACACCTCCGATGCCCCACATGAGCCAATCCAGCCCCTTTCTCGGCCTCTAAAATAAAAGTAGCCAATAGAATGGCGCGACCTTCTTACATAGTCCCGCCCCCACAAAAAAACAACGAATGGACGAAGGTGCCGCCTACGCAAGTGCATTTGGGCGCGGCACCGCGAGGCGGTTGAGAACTACGGAGCTGCTCCTTTTCCCGCCCCAGTGCTTCTGGCAAGGGGGGCGTGTCTGAGGCGGCGTTGCTTAGTGACAGGCAGCGCTGGCTTCGGGGAAGGAGAAGGGAAAGGAGATTCGAGGAGGTGTCGGCGGAGGCATGGACCATAGGTGAGGACCGGGCTTTGGAGCCCTGCGGGAGGCGCGCTTCCTCAGGCGGGAACTATTGTTTCCGCGAGACACTGGAGCTTCCTGGGAGTCGTAGTCCGCTCGGTCGGTCTAACTCTTCCCCATTTGTTCCCTTTCCAGCCTGGCCGTGTTTTCCTTCCGGGGCAGCCCCTGCAAGGCTACGCCTCCGAGTAGGCGGAGTTACTATCACCCGTCCCCGTTGCTAGAGCGAGGCCGAAGACGCGGAGGCGGGGCCTTTACCACGGTGAGGAGACGCCCCCAGGGCGTGCCGGCTTCCCGGCCGTTCCCCTTCTGAGAGGTCTCTACGGGTACGGGGCCTCCTATGCTGCCTCAAAAGATTTGGCGGAGTTGCCTGAACTTCCTGGACAGGCGCGTCCCCTGCAGGTCAACTGACCCGCGAGGGCCTCCGTTTGTCAGTTTCTGAAGAAGAGCCGATGGTTCCAGAGGGGTCGCGGCCATGAGATCACCCTCCCCTGGGACGCAGCCCTGAAAGGGGAGAGAACTTTCAGAAGGCCTCCCACTTCCGTAGCGTTTTATCGTTTAGGATTGGGGTTGTACGGGGTGCGAGATCCCAGGCCAAATGCCCTCTTTTACCAACTGCAAGCATTTATTAGGCATTAAAGGGCAGGTCTCTGACCAGGAGGCAGCGTGCAAAATAACTAGGGACAAGCAAACCGAAGATGGGACACTTGGAGAGATAGAGGGAAGGCCTAGGAAAGGTGGCTTGCAGAAGGCTGGACTTTAGCTGAGACTTGAAGGAAGCTGGGAAGTGGGATGAGAAGGGAAGACGTGCCTGGGCATGAGAGATAGCAAGGACAAATGCTTGTAAGAAAAATTCTACAGACAAAGAGACTGCCGTCTAGAGGGATCACTTGCCAGCCTCAGCTTTCTCTGAAAGTGACAGTGCACTTCCTCTTTATTTAAGTGAACAACTGTATCCTCCTAGGAAGCTCAGAGAGGCCCGAGACTTTTCTATCTCTAGCTTCGCACAGCTTTCCACATAAGAGGTGCTTAACAAATGTTTGGAAAGTTGAATTATGGAGTTACAGATATTATGTATCTGTATCCAGATGGCTTCCAATGCTTAGATCAGATGGCAAGTCGGAGGTTCATAGGATTTGGAGCTAGAGATTTAGGGATCTAGAGGAAGAACCAGGCCCAGTGAAGGCTTTGCTTGAAGTCTTCACTCCAGGTCCTTGGAATGGTCTTTACACCAGGGGACGACTGCCTGTCTTCTTTGCTCATTTCTGAAGCCCCAAGGGTAATGAGCCTTATAGTCAGGAGACAGGTTTTGACATCAGCTGTGTGAACCCTTGGGCAAGCCAATAAGCCACCTTCAAACTTAAGACTGTAATGCTACCCCTCTGTAAAATGGATCTGAAGAAAACCTTCTAATAAGAGGACTCTTGGGACGTCCTGAGGAAAAAGCTCTGTGTTGAAAGATAGAATATATACAGTGGAAAGGACTGGAATTGGGTTCAAAGGACCTGGGTTCAGATCACAGTCCTCCCTGTGTGACCTTGATCAAGTCACCTCTTGACCCCTCCCTCTGTGAATGAAGTGATTGGCCTTATTGATCTTAGTTGAACTTCCAGACTGAGGCCTAAGATCATAAACTTAAAAAGTCTTGTAAAGATGAGGGATGTTGTTTTCCACCTAGGACAAGCAAGGATTAGCTTCTTTTCAGAAATGGACAAATGGGCCTGGAGGAATTCAGAAACTCCCCCTAGTGGTGGAGGCCTAGTCTAGAATGGAGAGGTTACTGGTTACCAGGGGCAGGAGGGGTCAGAATCTTTTTTTTTCCTTTTTTTTTTTTTTTTTTTTTAAACCCTTATCTTTCATCTTGGAGTCAATGCTGTGTATTGGATCATAGGTGGAAGAGTGGTAAGGGTGGGCAATGGGGGTCAAGTGACTTGCCCAGGGTCACACAGCTGGGAAGTGTCTGAGGCCAGACTTGAACCCAGGACCTCCCATCTCTAGGCCTGGCTCTCAATCCACTGAGCTACCCATCTGCTCCTGGGTCAGAATCTCTTAACGTTTTCTAAGAAGGGTCAGTAATTAGAGCTAGGGCCAAGAAGCTGCTTTAGGGAACTGGGGATGGAGGAAGAAGGTCTGGGAGAAGACATTGGATCCTCAGGTTTTTTTTTCTCCTTCTCCAGGTCCTAAGCCCATCACAACCTCATCAACCCAGCCCCCTACCCTCTCCTCCAACTCCCACGTCCCCAGACTTTGATGAGTCATGGCCCTCAACAAGTCTCTCACCCCCATCTCTTACCCCTGAAGGACAGACAGACCAATCAGGAGACTCGGTGGTTGCCAAGTAAGTAAAAGAACCAGAAGCTGGGAGATAGGATTCATTCCCACTATCAAGGGAATGAGAGAAAAAGGGATGCTCCAGACTGACCCTGAGATTCTCTCCCTTTACTCCCCCTGTGACAGGTACATGGCTCGGTTCCGGCAGGCTCAGCCCACCAGCCGCCAGGAGCGACAGTCAGCAGGTCCCACAGCTGCCGACTTCTGGTGGCTGAAACCCTCACCTGTGGGCCACCCTGATTCCTCAGCAGGTACCTGCCCCTGGCCCTTCTTTGGGTACAGCCAGCCCCCCTCCTGATAAGGGTACTTGTACTTCTAGGCCAGCTAGGGCTTGCAGCAGGCCTGTAATCTCAGGAATGGACTGTGACTGGTAGGTCTAGATATGGGCATCTCACAAAGACTTGGGAGGGATCCTGGTGATTGTGTTTCTTTCAGGTGAGGAGGCCAAAAGAAAGGACCTTTGCCCAGCCAGCCCAGGCCAGACCCTGCCACAGAGGGGAAGAACACTGAGGATGGACACTATCATATCAGGGACTCACCAGGTAAATTGATGGTTGAGGGCACAGTAATAGCTTAGGGGTAGACAGCCCAGGTCTAAGGCAAGGGCTCCTCAAAGTACTTCCTCCAGAGGGGAAGGTAGGAGGTGAGGGATGTCATTTCTTTATACCAGCGAAGAGATGGATTGAAGGGAAGAAGTGATTTACCCAAAGCCCCAGAGTACGATGGCTTTGGAACAAGAGCCTGGGTTTCTTGCCTCTCGTTTCAGGGTTCTTCCCAACATACATAGCATGTGGGGTCAGCCTGGCCCCATGGCCACCAGGCCTCTGGATTTCAGACCTCCTTCCCTAGCAAACCCTCTGGGAAATGGGGGAGGGACAATGGCTCTGTTGGGGTTCAAGCCATCAGCCCTTTCCTCCTTTCTCTGGCTCAGGGCCATATTTCTCCTTTGGAAGCCTCAGAGACAGCTGCATTGGACCTCGAGACCCTCAGTCTCCAGGACAGGGCAGTCCAGCTTCTCCTTCGGAGGTGACTTCCTTTCCTACCTAGAAGTTCCCCCTAAATCTCCATCTTTCCCCCAAACTATAATGATTTCCTCTTGCCTTATGATCAAAATCAAAGTCCTCAGTCTGGCATTTAACCCCGTCATGTAGTTTGGTCCCCACATTCCTTCTGGTCTTACTTCACTTTCCATTCCAGGCAGACTGTACCTGTGGCAGCTGTGTGTATGTAGCCTTCCATCTTCTGCCCCAGTATTCTAACTGCTAGAATTTCTAGTTTCCTTTGCAAATGACTCTGGTGGCACCACCTTTAGGAAGTCTTTTCTGATCCCTCCCATCCCTACCCCACAGTTAACTTTCCGTCTCTTGAAATTACTTTGATTTGCTGGGCAGCAAGGGCTAAAGTAGATAGAACAATGGGCTCAGAATCAAGAAGACCCCAGTTCAAAACCTACATCAGTTCATTGCTGTCTTCCTCAGTTTCCTCATCTGTAAAATGGGGATAATAATAGAGCCTCCCTCATGGTGTGTAGTGACAGTATTGGTAATGTGCTTTGCAAGTGTTAAAGTTCTATATAAATGTTAGCTATTGTTACTCTGTCATTACTTCCCTGTGTCAATGCTATGCCCAGCCCCTACCCCCACCAAATTAGAATGTAAGCTGTTTTAAGGGTAAGGATGGTAAGGGGCAGCTGGGTAGCTCAATGGATAGTGCACCAGGCCCAGAGATGGGAAGTCCTGGGTTCAAATCTGATCTCAGACACTTCCCAGCTGTGTGACCCTGGGCAAGTAATTTAATTCTTTTTATTCCCTTTTAACTCCCTTGTCTCTCTTCTGTCTTGTTACCTGAGTTGTTACTAGTATAGAAAATAAGGGTTTAAAAAATACATAAAAAATAAAGAGCCTAAGGCAGTGCTGGGCAGGTATTAGTAGGGTAGGGCAAGGAGGTGGCTCAGTGAATAGAGTGCTGGGCCTGGAGCCAGGAAGAACTGAATTCAAACCCAGCTTTAGACACTTACTGTGTGACCCTGAACAAGTCACTTAACCCTACCTATTAGCCTCAGTTTCCTCATCTATAAAATGAATTGGAGAAGGAAATGGCAAACCCCTCAAGTATCTTTGCCAAGAAAATCCCAGATGGAATCACGATGAGTTGGACACAACCACCACAAAATAAAGGCTTTTTGAATTGACACCCCTACCCCCACCCCCCACCCCGTCATACACACACATCTCCCCACCTTCTTTCTTTAGCTTCCCAGACTTCCTCTAAGCCTCTTGTCTTTCTCATTTTCCCCCCAGTGAGATTTCATCCTGCAGCAGCAGCAGCAGCAGCAGTCAAGTGGCCTCCGTCCAAGTCAGCTCAGAGGGCCTCTCCTCCCCACCGTCACCCTCCCACCCTGACCCTGGACAAGGCCCAAGCCTCACCAGGGGCCCAGGTGAGGCTGATACTCTTCCCCCAGCCCCAGGAGGCCTGTGGGACATAGCCACAGAGCCTGGCCTCAGCCCGAGTTCTTTCTCACAGCCCCATTGACGAGGCTTCAGGGCCCACCCCCATCTGTGGCCCGACCAGAGGAGGACATCCTCTTCCAGTGGCGTCTCCGGAGGAAGCTCGAGCTGGCCCAAGAGGAGTGTGTAGATGGGTCCAAGACACATTCCTGGCCCCCCAGCAGGGCCCCGGTATGGAGTGAGGAGGCCTGGGAGGTCCTGGGACTAGGAGCAGGCAAGGGAGGAAGAGTACATCTCATTCATGATTTTTGTGTATTCCTCTAGGTCCCCATGGCCAGGACCCATGGTCAGCCTAAGCCTCAGCAGCTAGATGCCCTGCAGCCTGCCCTGGCCGACCAGCTAAATCCTCTGGTCACCCCCAGCCACCTCCAACCAAGTCCCCCAGCCCCTCTCAGTAGCCCCCATCCAAGCCCCGCACAGTCCGTTTATGTATCCAAGCAAAGTCCCCCAGTTCCCTTCTTTGGGCCTCAGCAGGGCCCCTCAGTCCCCCTCTGTGGGCTCCAGCAGGGCCCCTCAGTCCCCCTCTGTGGGCTCCAGCAGGGCCCTTCAGTCCCCCTCTGTGGGCTCCAGCAGGGCCCTTCAGTCCCCCTCTGTGGGCTCCAGCAGGGCCCTTCAGTCCCCCTCTGTGGACCCCAGAAAAGCTCCTTGGTCCCTCTCTGTGGGCCTCAGCAGGGCCCCTCAGTCCCCCTCTGTGGGCTCCATCAGGGCCCCTCAGCCCCCCTCTGTGGGCCCCAGAAAAGCTCCTCAGTCCCTCTCTGTGGGCCTCAGCAGGGCCCCTCAGCCCCCCTCTGTGGGCTCCAGCAGGGCCCTTCAGTCCCCCTCTGTGGGCTCCATCAGGGCCCCTCAGCCCCCCTCTGTGGGCCTCAGCAGAGCCCTGCTGTTCTCTGTCCACGAGAAGTAAACCCCTCAGTTTCCCTTGGTAGTCCCCAGCCATGCCCCCTGCCCTCAGTCCCAGATTCCCTCACTACTTGTCTGAGTCCTTTCCATCTCCACTCTGGCTCCCCAGAAAGGGGTTGCAAACAATCCCAGGCTGGAGCCCCTCTTCTAGGATCTAGGGGCCCCTCGGAGTCTAAGAGACAGGACCGCAAGCCTAGAAAGGCCCGGAACCTACACTCTAAGAACCAGGCTCCCATGCCAGAGCCAGAGCCAGGACCATTGCTGAGAGGGACCCTAGAGCAGGTGGTGGTTGCTCATCTCTTCCCAGAACCCTCTGAAGACAGCCCCTCGCCCTCGGAGGCCCCCCCTTCTCCCACCGAGGCCCCCCACTCCCCCACTGAGACTCCACCACCCCAGGAGCTGCTAGCTTTGGCTTCTGGGTTACTGGAAGCTGCAGAAGGTGAGAGCATGCGGGAGGGGTTTGGGGGTTGGGCTGGGTTGTCACCCACATCCCTGGAGCTCCCTAGGCCAGTCCCTGCTCCTGTCTCTGTCAGACTCGGATGGGACAGAATTTGAAGAGGATGCCCTGCTGCAGGTGCTTCGGGCCAGACGTGCGGAGCTAAGACTGTGCTTGAGGTGACCCTCCTGCCCCCTCCCTGCCCTCCTCTGACCCCCCAGACCCGCACACCCTCCAGTCCTGCCTCTAAACTCTCCCTTCCACCCCCTCAGGGAGGTTGACAAGCGTCTGTCCCAGCACATGGACCTGGAGAACTTGGCTTCCGGCTCCCAGCCAGCCAGAATGTTGGGGCTCTCCCAAGGACTCCTCCAACGGATTTAGGATTAAGCAATAAATGTTCAATAAATTGCATCAGAGTCGCTTTGTTGCGGGAAGGGAGGGTACATCGCCTGGGGTGAGGGGCCCAGGCTGTGCCCTGGCCCTCAGGATGTCTTTGCTGAGTCCCTGCCCACCTACCCCCAGGGAAGAGGAGGGAAAGAGGCTGGAGAGGGCCCTCCAAGCCAGGGAAGTGGAGAAGAAGGTTGGAGGACTCTTAGAGGCAGGGCTACAAGCTAGCTGGGGGTGTAGCTTAGATTGAGGAAGGAGAGGGGCCATTTTGTAGAGATGACCAGCGATTGTCCCATTTTACAGATGGGAAAACTGAGGCCCAAAAGTTCAGTGAGCTGTCCAGGGTCACTTAAGTGCCCACTGGCCAGCTTTGATTCAGAGCCCGGACCTCTGACTCGGAGCTGCTGTTCCACCAACCAAGCCCCACGCTGCCCTCAGGGAAGTCAGGGATGTAGGGAGGAACTCGGCTCGCCCCTCTGCCACAAGAGCAGCTTTGTTTGACAGACAGCTGGGGGGCGGGGTACGGCGCGAGGACACTGGAGGCGTGGCCTGAGGGAGTGGGTGGTGCCTAATTAGACCAAGGCCAATGAGGAGCTAGGGGGGCGAGGGCGGGGCTCGTTTTTCCCTCTGGTTGGCTGGTGTCCTCTAAGTCCCCGCCCTCCGCGCGCACCCGGGCCGTTGGGGACGTTAGGGGCGTGGCTTCAGCTCGCGCGCCCCTCGCCCCATTGTGTCGCCATGGCGGCGGCGGCGGTGGCGGAGGAGGCCCCGGCCTGAGCAAGAAGAGGAAGAGCGCGGCCGGGTCCCCTCTGGGCCCCTCGCCCGCCCCAGGTCACAGGGTGACGGCAGCAGTGGTGGCGCGGCGGGTCATGGTGGTGAGCTGGGCGGGGGCGGCCGTCTGTCTGGGAGGGAGGGACGGAAGGAATGAGAGAGGGATGGGGGCAGCGGGGGCGGGGCAGGCCTGGGCGGCTCCGGACTGGGCCCAGACCCTCTGCCTCCCCACTGCCACCCCCACCCCACCCAAGGCCCAGATCTCCCTCCTTCCCCAGGTATAGCCCCTCCCTAATGAATGTCTGTCCTCTCACCAGCTCTCCCTCTTCCCACTCAATAGACCTCCCTCCTCCCTCCCAACTAGTCATTCCTATCTTCCCTCTCAGTAGGTCTCCCTCCTCCTTTTTACCAGCTCTCCATCCTCCCTCTCAGCAAATCATTCCATCATACCTCTCATCAGCGATTCCTCCTCCCTCTCAGAAGGCCTCCCACCTTTCAATAAGTCCTCCTCCCTCTCAGCAAGTCTTTCCATCATCTCACCAGCTCTCCCTCCTCCCACTCAATGAGTCTCCCTCTTCCCTGTCAACAGCTCTCCCTCCTCTGTCTTACCAACTCTCCCTCCTCTCTCATCAGCTCTCCCTCCTCCCTTTCAAATCTCCCTCTCAGCCCAATCTATTTCTGTCCTGTCAACCTGACTATCCTTCACTAAACCTGACATGTCTTCCCCCTCAGCCATCCTCCCCTCAACTCTCTCCCTCCTCCTTGACTGCCCTTCACCCTGGTCTCATTTTTCCTCTTCAGCTCCCCTTGACCTCTCTTCAGCCTGACCCCCAGTCACTTCAGGCCAACTACATCCTCCCATATCCCTAGCCCAGGTCCTTTCATCTCTCAGTCCCATAATCACATAGCAGCCTGTTCCTATCCCAAGTCCTTTTCCCTACCCACCCCAGGCCTACTTAGTCCACCCTTCCCTTCTCTATCACCAGCTCATCTGATCCCACCTCTAGCCCTTCCCTTTCAGCCCCTCTGGGTCTGGGTATTCTTCATGTTTGTCCTGTCCATACCATTGTCTCACTCCTATTGCTCTCCCTGGGTCTGTGCTCCTCTTCCCATCCCAGCCCACCATCTCTGCCTGATTGGGGTCTTCCCCCCTCCCCTCCCCTTTCCAGGCCTCATTTCTTTCTCTGGTTCTTCCTAACCTTATCCTATCTTTAACTCTACAGTATTTTTATTCCTGATCTGCCAGCCTCCAATACTCCCTCCTTTCCTATACCTTTTTCCCATTCTTTCTTCCTATCCCATCTGCTGGAGGGAGAGGGTTGGTGGTACAATTGGCTAGAACCCTAGACCCTAGTCAGGAATCCTGTGCAGACACTCTTTGACTGGATGACAGCAAGCAAAGTCTGCCTCAATCTATTTCCTCATCTGTAAAATGGGGATAATAACTCCATGTACTCCCAGGGTTGATGTGAAGATCAGATGAGATAAGATTTATAAAGCACTTAAGGCAGTGCCCAGCACAGAGGAAGCACTAAGTAAATGTTAATTACTATTATTGTTGTTATGTCTACAGTCTCCTCTCCCTCATTCCACCTTCCCAAAGTTTCCAATGTTCTGGCCCTGTCTTTACTCGAACTTTTACTATTTGACTTTTTTTTTTTTTTAAGTACTGGCCACCTTTTCTTGTCCTCTGTCTGTACTGGTCAAGAAATATCATCTTGCTCTTCTTTGGGGGGGTCTAGGTTCTAGTGGCACTTTAGCTAGGGTTAGGCATCCCTCAGGCATCTTTTTCTTCCCACAGGCCAGAAGCACAGATAACCTGGATGGTCCAGGGGAGGGGCCTGTACCACCATTGCCCCCTTCAGGGGGTTCTAACGTGAAAGGGAAACCTGGAAAGAGGTAGGAAGAGAGGGGTGCTGCTTGGAATCAAAGGCCGTGAGAGCACATCTTGAGCTCTGGCAGCCAGGTCTTTCCACTTCTGGGATACTCCAGTTCTAAGTTCAGCTTTGGGGACTGGGCCAAGATACTCAGGGTGACTTGTGACTTAAACTCCTAGGATCTCCGCCCCTCGTGGCCCTTTTCCCCGGCTGGCTGACTGTGCCCACTTCCACTATGAGAATGTCGATTTTGGCCACATTCAGGTACTTGGAGCCCACCCTATCTGGGCATGGCAGCATGAGATCCCCAGCCCCATCTCCAATTGCCTGGCCTTTTTCCTGTTGTGTGTTATATGTTTAGCTTCTGGTAATTGGGGTAGGGGATAGTGTTGGAAGAACCACATGTCCTGGGCCTTCCCTTTTAGCTACTGCTATCTCCAGATCGAGAAGGCTCCAATCTCCCTAGTGATAATGAGTTGGTGTTTGGGGTCCAGGTGACCTGTCAGGTAAGACCTTTGATTCCACATTTTGTCCTTCAGCCTTACATTGACAATAGCCTAGCCTTGTTCCCACGTGCTCACAGACTCTGACCCATGATCCTTCTTCAGTCTAAAGTTATGAGTATAATCTGTCACTTTTACCCTGCTTGACTCATTGTTTCCTCCAGGGCCGTTCCTGGCCTGTTCTCCGAAGCTATGAGGATTTCCGCTCCCTGGATAGCCATCTTCACCGGTGCATCTTTGACCGTCGCTTCTCCCGCCTTCCAGAGCTACCGCCAGCTCCAGAGGGTTCCCGGAACCAGGTAATGTCCCAGCCTCTCCTCTGCCATCTACCCCCAAACCTGGAGTTCTGCCCCAGGGAAGAAGTGGTATTTCAGCAGTGAAGAATGAAGGGAAAGGAGATCTGGCTAAGAGGCTTCTTAGTTCTACCTAATCCCTCCCCCACCTTCTTCCCCATTCAGCTGCTGGTGCCATTGCTGCTACAGTATCTGGATACTCTGTCTGGACTGGTAGACAGTAACCTCAACTGTGGCCCTGTGCTTACCTGGATGGAAGTAAGGGGGGAGAGACAGAGAGAGGGAGAGGGAGAGATCAAATGAACAAGGGTCAAAGAGAGAGGAAGAGAGGAGGGAAAGGAGGGAAGAGAGAAAAGGTGGGGAGAGATGGGAGAGGGAAGGATAGGAGAGGCAGGGGATGAGGGAGGAAAGGAAATAGATTGAGGAGGGGAGGAAAGCCAGGACAAGCATCTAGGTTGGTGGCAAGTAGAACAGCAAATAAGGGCTGAATGAGGTGGGGGCAGGTGGAAGATGGTTCTTTGCCTATCACTAGATCCTTAAGAGCATGCAAGCTGCAGTGGAGAAGGGCCTGGGGTGGGGGTGACATCTCCGTGGCCAGGTCCTGGCCGAGAAATGGCATACATGTATCAGAAGCAGCTTGGGAAATGGCTACGGAAATGGAGGAGGGAAAGTAGGTGACGGGAAAAGGCTTGTGGGTTGTGTGTCTCCAATGGGGGATGCCACCGCCTCCACTCCCCTCTGCCCTTCCTCTAGCTGGATAACCATGGTCGGCGGCTGCTCCTCAGTGAGGAGGCCTCCCTGAACATTCCTGCGGTGGCGGCAGCACATGTGATCAAGAGATACACAGCCCAGGCTCCAGATGAACTGTCCTTTGAGGTAATGGGTCAAGGAAAGGGCTGCAGGGTTGTGCTGGATTTTCCCCCTTCACTGACTCCCTTCTGCTCCCTATTCTCAGGTTGGTGACATTGTCTCCGTGATTGACATGCCACCCACAGAGGACCGAAGCTGGTGGCGTGGGAAACATGGATTCCAGGTAGAAAGAATGGACAGGGGAGAACCTAAGAGGCCTAGGACCTTGAGAGGTACTCAAGCCATCTGACCTTTGGCTTTTGACCCTTCCCCTTAGGTTGGTTTCTTCCCTAGTGAGTGTGTAGAGCTGTTTACCGAAAGACCAGGCCTGGGAGTCAAAGCTGGTAACAAAAAGTGGGCTGTGCCAGGGGAGAGGCCTATCTCCATGGAAAAAGGGTTAGGGAAGGGGAAGGGGAAGAGATCTTGAGCCATTCATACTGGTTTCCCCCCCACAGATCCCGATGGCCCTACATCCAGCATCCCAGCTCCCTTAAGGGAGGGCCCTCCCTCTCTAACGTCAGGTAACAACTGCAGATATTATCCCCTGTGACTTGTCCCAGATTACTCCTCCCCTCTTTAGCTGTGCCTCTCCCTCACATTGAATACCCTCTCTTTCCCACTACTACCACCGCCAAGCAGTGCCCCGGCCCCGAGGAAAACTTGCAGGCCTCCTCCGTTCTTTCATTCGTTCTCGCCCATCTCGTCAGCGGCTGAGGCAGAGGGGCATCCTTCGGCAGCGTGTCTTTGGCTGTGATCTTGGGGAGCATCTCAGCAATTCTGGCCAAGATGGTGAGGTTCTGGCCCTGCCCCAATCTTGGTGGGTCACTCCATAGCTTCCCACACCTCCCAGTCCTCTAAAAAGGGATTCCTCGTATTCTCTCCCTACTTGTGCATTTATAATAGCTGGCATTTCTACAGTTATATAGTTTTGCAAAGTCCTTTACAATATCTTATTTGAACAATCCTGTGAAGTAGGTACTACAGGTATTAATTATCCCCTTTTTTACAGATGAGAAAAGTGAAGCTTAGTGGCATTAAGTGACTTAATATGCATGGTCGCTAGTAAATGCCAAAAGTGGGATTCAAATACATCTAATTCCGAGCCCAGCACACTCTCAGTTACACCATGCTGTCTCCAAACGTGTCTCATAATCAATAACTTAGAAATGAAAACACTAGAAAGACTACTCGGGCCTTACCCACTTATGGGCATCCCTTTGGATTTGGTTGTTCTTCCCCCTGGTCCTGCCCTTTTACACTTTTTGTTCTTCTAACCTGATTGTGGCCCCTTCTGCCCTGACCCATCATCCTTTCTAAAAGTTCCCCAAGTCCTTCGCTGCTGCTCAGAGTTCATTGAGGCCCATGGGGTTGTCGATGGAATCTACCGGCTTTCAGGTGTTTCTTCCAATATCCAGAAACTAAGGTAGGGAGGCCAGAGGCTAGGGAGGGAGGAAGAGTGAGCTCCAGGGTGGAGAGGGAGGTATCCCCAGGGAGATGTGGGGAGAAGAGGGAGGAAAGCACATGGAGGCAGGGCCCCAAAATGAAGAGAGGCTTTGGGAACTCTGATGTCTTCTCCACCCCTGCCTGTGGGGTCTCAGGCACGAATTCGATAGTGAGAGGGTCCCAGAGCTGAGTGGACCAGCCTTCCTCCAAGACATCCACAGCGTCTCTTCCCTTTGCAAACTCTACTTTCGGGAGCTGCCTAACCCCCTGCTCACCTACCAACTCTATGGAAAATTCAGTGTAAGTCTAAAGGGGGAGGCCAGGGAGACCCAGAGGTGAAGTCCCAGCCTGTGCCCACCCTCCTCCTTCACTCTGTACCCCTAGGAGGCCATGTCTGTGCCTGGAGAAGAGGAGCGCCTGGTTCGGGTTCATGATGTCATCCAGCAACTGCCCCCACCTCATTACCGGTATGGGTAGCGTAGGCGAAGGGAGTGGGGAACAGGAAGCTGTCGGGCTGGGCCGGAGGGAGGGTGCCATGCTCCATCCCTGCCTCCCCTCCAGGACCCTGGAGTACCTGCTTCGACACCTCTCCCGGATGGCCCAGCACAGTGCGGACACCAGCATGCATGCCCGGAACCTAGCCATTGTGTGGGCCCCCAACCTGCTTCGGTGAGTAGGGAAGGAAAGCCACTAAGGCAGAGCGCCCAGAGGGAAGGTCCAGAGACTCTGCATGGTGCTGGAATGTTGGTAGGCATTGAATTCATGCTGAATTGAATGAGGTGGGCCTGCCTGGCTGCTAGCCTTCCAGGCCTCTGGAGAGTCACCTGAGGGGAGGGTGCTCAGGGTCCCTTCCGGAGGCTCCCTAGAGCTGGACAAGGAGCCTCTTCAGGGCCCCCAACCCTTGCATTCATTCCCCGTCACTGCAGGTCCATGGAGCTGGAGTCCGTAGGGCTTGGGGGAGCGGCTGCCTTCCGAGAGGTTCGAGTCCAATCTGTTGTCGTCGAGTTTCTTCTCAGCCACGTGGATGTTTTATTCAGCGATACGTTCGCCTCGGCAGGCCTAGATCCTGCAGGTATGCCTGCTGCCTGGTGCTTGTGTCCCGATCCTCCTGGAGATGGATGGAAGCTCCTAGGGGCTGGGATGGCAAGCGATGGGCTGGGCTGGGGGAGGGCAGGGCCTCAAGGTCACTGCCCTGAGTGGGGCAGCCTCCAGCTCAGTTTCCCCCGGGGACCCCAGAACCCTGTCCCCTCCCCCCCAGCCTCCTTCTCATTTCAGCTCGACTCAGGATCCCCCACTGGTCCCGGATGCTGCATCTCCAACCCCCACCCCATCCGTAGCTCCCTCAGGGCCCCCTTGGGACTGGTGGTGCCTGGGAGGGGTGCCCTTAGGACCATAGGCACACTCCTGGGTATTCCCAGCTCCTTCAGCTTTAGAGCCATTTTAGAGCCCACTTTTCCCCAAGAAACCCCAGCCACACCCCCTTCTCTCATTCCCATCCCTGCCCCACAAACCCTGGACCCCTGCGGAACACGGATCATCGGCCGGGCCCTCCCGAGGTAACTGAGACGGCTTTCCTCCTGCAGCTGCCGCCGCCTCTGCCTCCTCCTCGCCTGCTGCTGATGCCCCTACTCCTCCCCTCCCTTCCCTCCCAGGCCCCAGGCCCCACCCCACCACTCCCCTCCCCAATCCCAGGGTCCCTGCCTTGCTGATCCCTGGCCGGGGGCTTGGCCTGCCAGGGCTCCCAGGGGAGGTGGGGGGTTGTGCTTAGCTTTGCCTGCAGGGGAGATGGGCCAGCTCGATAGGCTGACAGACTCTCCTCTCCCACTCCCCAGGTCGTTGTCTCCTCTCCAGGCCCAAGTCCCTGGTGGGCAGCGGACCCTCCACCCGCCTCCTGTCCCTAGAGGAGGCTCAGGCTCGGTCACAGGGTCGGCTATCTGCACAGGGGGCCAAGGCCGCTCCTCCACCTGAAGACCGGTGAGTAACAGGGTGGCAGCAAGGAAAGGGGAAGATGGGCCCTGGCCCAGACACCATCCTGTCTCACACCTGTGCCCCATCTAGGAGGAAGGGGGTCATTGGGGAGAAGTGGCGGAAACCAGGTGGCAGCAGCTGGAAGACCTTCTTTGCCCTGGGCAGGGGCCCCTCCTCAGTCCGAAAGAAACCCTTGCCCTGGCGTGGAGCTGGCCAAGGGTCCCAGCCACCCCAAGGTGAGCAGGTGCATGGGCCCAAGGTGGGCGGACAGGAAGGGTAGTTTGGGGCCTTTGTAGCCAACACTTTTCCTGCCCCTTCTGGAAATCCAGGTGGCCCAGCAGAAACCGCCCCACTTCGATCAGCCAAGAGTGAGGAGTCACTGTCATCCCAGGCCAGTGGAGCTGGTGAGGATGCCCTGGGGGTGGCCTCCCTGGGGATCACAGTCTGTGGGGAAGGAAGGAGGGAGGGAAATTGGAGCATCTTCAGATCTAATTCAGTTCAGCCAGAGCAGATAACGTCAGTGTTCCATATAGACTGGGCCTGAGCTGGAGGAGGGTTATTGGAAAAGGATCATCAGAGCTGGGAGGAGGCCCAGAGGTCATCCAGGCCAAGGCCCTGATGCTACTGGGGGAGGCCCTAAGAGTTATCCAAGTCACACAGCTAGTGAGAGGCAGAGCAGCTCCCTAAACTCCAGCTCTGTCCCCACAGATATCCCAGCAGAAGGGAATTGTGGTCAAGCCTTGATGTGGAAACTGCCCGGGGGAGAGAGCTGATCCCTGGTGTAGGGAGAGCAGGGATGTGGGACAGGAGCAATAGCAGAGAGGAGTCTGTCTCCCTCTAGGGGAGGCTTAGGAGTGGAAATCAGAAAAAGATCCTGGAGTTAGCCCTTGAAGGGCCTAGAATGGCATTGTGAGGCTCTGCCCTTCTTTAGGCCGTGGGGAGCCAGGCAAGGGTCTTCCAACTGAGGAGATGGTCAACTGTTTGGGTTTCAAGCCTTGCTCTGCCAAGTGCTAACTGGGTGGTGAACTCTTCCCCTCTCTGGGACTCAGTTTCCCTGTTTGTACAATTGGGCAGGGGCGGGGGTGGACAGGTTGTCTGCCCCCAAGCCCTGTGAACGACACTGACTATTTGATTCCATTCAAGTGTCCTGGGCAGAGGGGTTACCAAGATTTGAAAAAATGACCCAGCCCCTACTTTAAGGAGCTTCCATTGTCCTGGAAGTAAGGAGTAGGCCTGGGTGGGCATAGAGAGCTGACCACAGACCATAGCATGAGGCCAAGGGGGAGCCAGCCAGGGCACTTTCAGAGAACAGGGCCAGGAGCAGGTCAGGCTTTACTGCTGAGAGAGCTGCCTGAGCTCACCGTGGAGGACAAGAAGGATGGGAGCTGGAAAGGCAAAGATGAGTTCACTCCTCACCCGGGGATGCAAACGGCTGCTCCCTGGCTGATCTGGGCCTCTCGGGTGAAGGGAGCAGCCCCAGGGATCACCCTAGGTTAGCGCAATAGCCCATCACTGGAGACTTGGGGTTGGGGAGTGAAGAGTCAACAAAGGAGAAGACCCCAAATTAGGAGAGTAAATGCTGAGGGGAAGGGACAGACCTTACAGAAGTAATGCCACCACCACCTAGATGGGTTGAGAAGTCGGGCAGAGGGGCAGGGAGTGGCATTGGGTCCCACTTGCACAGCGGACATTGAGGTAGAAAGAGGCCACCAGGGAGATGGTGGGCTCCCAGAGATTGGGGCTCTTTGGAGATGCTATAGCCTGGCAGCCCATCCATACAAAGGGAGCCAGAACCAGCGGCCTCCAGAGCAACCCTTCCTCTTGGCTCCCTGCAGGCCTCCAGAGGCTGCACCGGCTGCGCCGGCCCCGCTCCAGCAGTGATGCCTTCCCTGTGGCTCCAGGCCTGGCCGGCTCCTGTGAGAGCCTCTCTTCTAGCACCTCTTCAGCCTCCTCCACCACCACTTCCTCTGTGGGGAGTGGAGAGCTGGTGGGGTCCCCTCCACATCGCGTTTCAGCCTGGCTGGATGATGGCGATGACCTGGACTTCAGCCCCCCTAGGTGTCTGGAGGGGCTGAGGGGCCTCGACTTTGATCCCCTCACTTTCCGATGCAGCAGCCCTACCCCTGGGGACCCAGCCCCCCCTGCCAGTCCTGCCCCTCCAGCGCCTACAGGCTCTTTCATCCACAAAGCCACTCCCCCAGCTCGGTCTCCTCGAGGCCCCAGGAGCCCTGCCCCACCCACTGCCCTGGATATCTCTGAGCCTGTGGCCGTCTCTGTGCCTCCTGCTGTCCTGGAACTGCTGGGAGGGGGTGCCCCAGCCACCCCTTCCCCTCCACCTGCCACCCCTGCTCCCCAGCTCATCCCTCTACTGCTGCGCAGTGCTGAGACAGAGTTGAGTGACAGCTGCCAGAGGGAAATCCGGAGTAAATTGTCCTTAACCAGCCAGAAAGACCTTCAAGGCTCACTGAGTGAGTAAGAAACCTCCCACCTGGCCCCAGGAACCCCAGCCTCTGGGCCTCAGGGACCAAGCAGCAGCTCCTCCATTCTAAGGTCTTCCCCCTCTCCTCTCCATACAGGTCCTGTGCCTGGGTTTGAGTCCCCACCGATGCCCGTTCCCTTGTCTCTCCTTCGCCCTGGAGGGGCCCCTCCTCCGCCCCCCAAGAATCCGGCTCGCCTGATGGCCCTTGCTTTGGCTGAGCGAGCTCAGAGGGCAGCCCAGCGTCAGCGCCAACAGGAGATGGGGGGTACAGTCCCACCCCTACCTCGCTCCCCTTTCCGGCGTTCCCTGTCCCTGGAAGGGGGTGGTGGGGAAACTCCAGGGGTGGGGGCCCCCAGGCCCCTCTACTCCATGGTAAACCCCAGCCACCCAGCACCAGGGCCCCCCGCCTCCTTGCAGCGGCAGCAGAGTGATGGGGGCCTGCTGCGCACACAAGTCTCTGGTCCTCCACGGAGGGAACGAAGAGCTCCTGCTCAGGTCAGTGAGGACAGAGTCCCTGACTCTCCCCTCCAGGCTGCCCTTAGTTCTGTGGGGTTTGGCCAAATGAAGGTTTGCCCACCCCGCTTAGGTAGGCCCATCCTCTAGGCCAGTGATGGTGAACCTTTTAGAGACCGTGTGCCATGCCGTGCCTCTCCACACACACACACACACAGGAGGAAGCTCTCCTATTGGGCTGCTGGGCAGAGGGCTGGGGAGCAGCTCCACCCAAGTCTCTAGTAACGATTTGGGGGTGGTAGGTTCTTGGTCACTGGGCCTTCTAGGGACTTCCCCAACGAATCCCATTCTCCGTCACAGGTGCCTGCCTCCTTCTTCGCTGTGACCTCCCCCAGCCCCAAGGAGCGTCCCTCACCCTTCTCTGGCCCCCCCAAGCCGCCGCTTCATTCCTTGGGTATTCCTTCCTTCCGGTCTGGACCCCCACCCCCTACCCGGAGGACTCCACATGGTCCCCCCTTGCCACCTGACAAGGGGGAAAATCTGTACTACGAGATCAGTGGGAGCGAGGGGCCTCCCTACCCAGGCCTGCCCCGGCCTTGGGCTCCCTTCCACCAGGCCCCAGAGGGGCTCAGTACTTCCTATGGGATTCGGGAACAGTCACCACCCCAGGGTCCCCCTGACTTCCTCTTCTGCTACCCCCCACCTCAGCCATACTCCCCGGCCTTGCAGCCTTTTTCCCAACATGGCCGCCTCTGCTACCACCCCCAAGAGTCCCGGCGTCACCCAGCCCATCTGGAACCTGTCTATGTCAACCTGCCCCTGGGTGGGGGTGGACCCTCCCCTACTTCCTCCTCTTGTTCTTCCTCCCCTCCTGCCCATCCCCGAAGTCGCTCTGACCCTGGCCCCCCTGCCCCACGACTCCCCCACAAGCAGCGATCACCTTGGGGGCCACGGCCCCCTCGACCCTGGGGGCCTCTAGATCCCCTCCTCCTCTACCGGACACCCACCCAGGCCTATGGGAAAGGAGGAGGGGAGGGTCCTCATGGAGTCCAATATGGCAATGTGGGGGATGGACACGGAGAGGGGGCTGGCCCCCCACCCTCCTACCTGCCCCCAAGCTGGTCCCTCCATGCTAAGGGCCAAACTCACAGCTACTGCTGAGTCTCCCAATCTTTCTTTTGTAAAATGGCCCCTTGAGTTGATGAATGGGAATCCCGGGGCCCCAGCTGGGTGTGCCTGTTGATGACTGAGGTCCCTCTCAAGAGTCGGACCCTAGTGCCATCACTGGCCCTGGGGCCCCAATTCAATTCTCCCTCCATTTTGTAATTTTTCCCAATTCCTCAAGTTTCTAACTTTGTAAACTGTTCCAATGTGATCTCATAACCTGTAACCGTAGTTTCTCTCTGCTCCCCTCCCCACCCTGGGGTTTCTTGCACTAATCTGGGGGAGGCTGAACATGCAAACACTTCATCTCCCCCCAACCTCCAGGGATCCCCCAGCATGTCCTGCTCCCCTCCCTGTATGTGTGTGTCCAGATGAGGGGCTTCAGGGGTGCGTGTGGGTGTGTGCGTGTCCCGGACGAGCCCCAAGCCTGACAGCTGTGTACTAAACACTTCAAAACATTAACAGAAATAAAAGTAAAAATGATCTGTGGATTGGCATGTGTTTGATCATAGTGAGAGACGGGAAGAAGCTGGCTGGGGAAGCTTTATTGGGTTTGGGGGTCAGAGAGCCGACACCGACTGGGTTCTGCATCTTCTACTCTCAGCTCCTTGGCTTGGGGGGCCCTGAGGGACAGAACCAGAGATGCCACGGCTGAGCCACATTCCCCAGGCCTGCTCTTCAAGGCCTCAGGAACCCCCATGGGCCAGGGTTTGGGGAATGTTTGTTCATACAGGTCTTGTCTGTGCTCCCCCCCACCATCCCTCACCTCATCCCCCCACCTCACCCTGTAGTTCTGTGATGATCTCCTCTAGCAGGTCTAGCCTGGGGGAGGGGGGACAACATAAAAGGCTGGCGTCATGATGGAGACCCCTCAAGGAAACGGAAAATGCTTGGGGGCTGGAGAAGGGACTGCCAGCTACTTACTTCTGCAGGCTGGTGAAGGGGCCTTCCTTGGCCAGCTCAGGGACCAGCACCTGGCAGGGAAGGGACAAAGGCTGCGCTTCAAGTCCATATGACCTGTGCTACACGGAGATGATTCCCAGCTGGGGCGCCAGGAGGGAGGACCCTGGCAAGGCGGCCCCCCCAGAGCTTGTGGGGCCTTCCAAGCCCCAGGAGGGCAGACACTGCCCCTTCTTTCTCTGCATCCCTAGATCCCACAGGGGAAGGCCCTCCAAGGTCCCCTCAGGCGGCCCCTTCATTTTGTTGTGGTCGGGGAGCGTAGGAGGGACCCGACTCCATTCAGCGTCGAACACAGGCTGGATGTGTGTGCACTGCTCACCTTTAAGCCCCACCAATGCACATTCCTTCTTCCTAATCCCAAAACAACTGGTGCTCCTCATACTACCTATCTTTCAGGGCACTGACAACAGGAGGGAAGTGAGGAGGGCAGCCTCTTCATTCCTTTGTCCGAGGGAGGTGGGGCGGTCAGTCAACTCTAGAAGCCTCCTCCCCAGGCCCAGAGCCTCCACACAAGCGCCAGCGCTGAGGGCTCCCTCTAAGGCCTCTGAGCTCTGCAGGCCACTCCAGGCCTACAAGCCCTGGGAGGAAAGGAGCACGTAGGAAGTGGACCCCTTCTGATCACAGCCTCCTTGTCCCCGGCCCCCAGATCCCTACCTGGGTCCGACCCTCCTGTCTGTCCAGGTTTCGGGCCCGGGCTGCAAGGTCTATGCACTCCTGAAGACTGGGGCCACCTGGGGGCAAGGGGAAGGTCCTCAATCACTGAGGAGGAGGAAGGCCTTTGTCCTCGCTCCCCTCCTCACTTACTCTGGGGACAGGCGGACTGGGATGTCGGGGCCTCTGGGCTGTCTCCCAGCAGCTCCTGCAGGGTCCGGATCCTGGCTGAGAACCTTCTCTCCAGCCTCTCCAGGGAGCCCTGGGCCTGGCCCAGCAGGCAGGCCGACTCTCTCAGACTGGTCAGCAGCGACGGCCTCTGACAAGAGCAGAGGGAGGGCCTGGGTCAATGGCCGGGCAGTGAGCAGGCAGCAGGAGAGGGCAGGAGGAAGGGCCAGGGCAGGCAGCCGGCCCTACTACCTCAGTGCAGGCGGCCTTCCTGCCCTCCGCTGACGACTCTTCGTCTGGCTGGGACGTGAGGCTCAGGCTGCTCCCTAGAGTCAGGCTGCTGCCCGAGTCCAAGGCTGGGGAGCTCCAGGTGTTCTCCCAGGCCCCGCTGCTCCCCGGGGACTTCAAGGCCTAGACGGGAAATGGAGGAACGCGGGGCCTCCTCTCTGCGCCCCCGGCCGCCCCCGCCCCGCCCTCGGTCTCCCTCCCACCAACAGCCCCATTACCTCGGATGGCTTGGGGTTGGGGACCGTCTTGGGGGACGGAGGCCTAGGTGTGCTAGTGACCTTGGGCTGCGCCTCCAACAGCGGCTCTGTGTGCGGGGGGCAAGGTAAATGGCGGCAGCCCGGCGGGGGGTCGCCCCCCCTGCCCACGTGCCCCTCCTTACCAGGCGGCGGGGGGCTCTTTGGCTCCGAGGAGGGGCTCCCCAGAGAAGTTTCCTGGAGTGCCGACTCCTGGGGACGAGATGGCCTGTCAGCACCCGGCGGGTCCTGCCTGCCCCCCATTGCGCTTCATCCCCCAGTCCAGCGTCTACCTGAGCCAGCGCCACCCTCAGCTTGTAGCGGGCGTCCTGCAGGCTGCCCTTTCGGTCTCGAGCCCACAGCCCCAGGCCGGCCTTGACCAGAGACTGGTAGGCCGGGGGAACCCGGGCCTCCAGAGGCGGCCCCTCCCCAGACTCCAGCTTCGCCTTGACCTGCAGGCCTTCCTGTCCGGCCCAGGGAAGGTTTCCTGTGGCAGCACATTGAGGGGGGCAGGAACAGGAAGAAGAAAGCGCTCATCAGGGGTGCGGGGAGGTTGGGCAGGGGGAGACGCCCAGTTGGGGTGGCCGGAGACCCATCACTAACCAGTAAAGACCTCTTGGGCCAGGATGCAGAAGCTGTAGAAGTCGGACGTCAGGGTCGGGGCTTCGCCTCGAATCAGCTCCAGCGGTAACCAGGGGTACAGCTCGGAGGGTGGAGGCGGCCCCGGGCTGGGGCCTCCCCAAGGAAACGCTCTCTCTGGTCTGCGGAGCCAGAGGGAGGGGGTGAGCCGGCTGTGTGCAGGATGCTGGGGGTGGGGGACGGGCAGGGCAGACGGGCCGGAGGTCACTCACTGGGGCCGGGGCAGGGCCCGCCCGTGTTCCAGGTGGCTGACTTTGACCAACCCCGGTCGGACCAGCTGGACTGCGTGGGAGCTGAGGCCGCCATGGGCCCGGGCCTGGCCTTGGAGGTAGAGCAGGGCCTCCAGCACCTGTAACAGCAGCTGCCCTGGGGAGAAGCCGGGGGGAATCCTGGGGCAGGAGGCGTCCTGGTGGGGAGAGAGGGCAGCGTCCAACTGCGGCCACCTCTCTGGAGTGGTCATGATGCTGGGCCGAGAGCTCACCCCACTATCTCCTCCAAGCCCGGGAGAAGGCAGGCCAGGCTCTCCTCCCGTCCCCCAGCCACAGCGCAGCCACGCCAGGCCCTGGCCAGGCTCTCCTCCCACTTCCCCGGTGCCGCAGGAGCCCCAAAGTGCGCCCCGACAGGAAGCTGCCTGATGGCCCGGCTCCTCGCTCCCCCTGCCCGCCCCCTCCGTGGCTCCAGGGAAGGCCCTGTGGAGCCGGGCACTACTCACCCCTGGGGGGTGTAGCACGAGGTGCAGGGAGCCCTCCTGGATGGGCTCAAACAGGAGGCACAGGCCAGAGAGGTCCGGGGAGGGGCTGAGGGCCATGAGCAGCAGCAGGTTGGGATGGTGAAGGAGGCTGTGGGAGGCAGGAGGACGCTGGGGCCGACTCCCAGGGGTCTGGGCCCTCCTCCCCGCCCCCTCCCCTGCTGGCCCCAGAACTCTCCGAGCACAGCGCCTGGCACAGCGCCTGGCACGCGGCGGCCCCACACGTTTAGGGACCAAACCCGAGCAGTACCTGCAGTGCTTCAGGTCGGACAAAAGCAGGTCTGGGAGCGCCGGGGCTGGGGGTGGCTTCAGTTTCCGCACGGTCACTGGGTGTCCCCTCCACAGGAGGCTTTGGGACACAAGAGCAAGATCAGGGGACAAGAGGCGGCCCAGGGAGGGGGGGGGCTGCAGAGGTACATGGCAGGGGGTGGGGGACCCTGCTGGGTTTAGGGGAGGATGGCCAGAAGGACGCTGCTCTGATGGGCCTTTCAGCTCTCTCACTTGACCATGATGGTGTGGGTGCCGCACTCATAGGTCCGATCAGGCTCCCCCTGTGCTGGCAGCAGCTCCTCAGGATCAACCAGGGGAACCCCAGATGTGAGCCCCAGAGGCCTCAGACTGCTCAGCTTGGGAGAAGGGGAGAAACCCCATTCAGCTAGGCCCAGTTGGAGGCCCTTGGCCTCTCCCCTTCCTTCTCCTCTTCCATGAGTCGCTCCTACTTACCTGGCCAAACCCCAGTCCTGGGACCTGGGGAGACCTCTGGACTTGCTGGGGCCACAGTGACCTGGGGGTGGGAGGGAGGTCAGCACCCAGCAGGTGCTCTTTCCCCCAGGGATAATGGGAGAAGGGTCCAGGCAGGGCAGGTGAAGGAATAAGCAGCATCAGCTATTACCCTTCAGCCTGAGGCAGGAGCTGGGAAGGCAGGGTCAGGTGGAGGCTTCCCAGGGATCCAGCCCGGAACCCCCACAGCTCCCCCAAGGACGAAGCCAGTGCAGTCTCACCCCCCTGGGCCAGCAGGGCCATTCTGGCTCGGCATTCTCGAAGCAGCTCCAAGACCTAGAGGGTGCGGCATGGGACAGGTAGGGCCAAAGAGGCATGTTCAGTGGCGCCAAGCCTTATGGGACTGGCAGCTTTCAGGTATCAAAGGGGACGTTGGGGGCTGACCCAGGATTTCATGGGGACGGGGCCTCCTAGTGTGGAAACACCTGCTCCCTGCTCTGAATTCTTGGTCTTGAGAGTTGCTTCTGAGAGGTTCTTCCCGAGTCCCACCCAGCAAAAGGCAGCCTAGGCTGGCCTGGCCTAGACAGAGCCAGGGCCCACTTCTGCCTCGTCCTGGCAGCTCAGGGATCACTTCTACAAGCAGAAATGGCAGAAAGATGCTGCCTTTGGAACGGTGGAGAGCATGTCCTCATCCTGGAGGTCCCCGATACTCATGAAATCTCGGGTGTCGTCTGTCCCCATCCCCCATGAGATTGGACCTGGACCCCATCTTCCTGTCTCTGTGGCCAGCTCTAACTGCTATTCTGAGTCATTTTGTCTTCAAATGGAATTTATTAGTATTAAATCAGATATATCCAGAGTCCCACCCCATCCCCATCTTTTGTCAGACCCTGCCCTAATGCCACACACACACACACACACACACTCACTTCCCAGCTCTCTGCTCCAGCCTGCTGGGCCCAGTCCTCTGCTGTCCAGCCCTGCTGGTCATGCAGTCTCAGGTCTCCTCCAGCCTCCAGCAGCCAGAGCATGACCTGGCAGTGGCCAGAGAAAGCTCCTGCATGGACTGGGGTACTTCCATCCAAGCATCGGCTGTGGGGAAGAGACAAAGAGAGGGACACTGAGGCACTGGGGGAGAGACCAACGGGAAGGTAAGGAACTGGAAGAGAGGGGAGCTGGAGATGAAGGGAGCCAGATGACACCCTTGGAGGGGGGCATCACAGAAGAGCTTGGCTTTGGGGCTGAGGAACTCACTGGTTGGGGTCTGCTCCAAAGCGGAGAAGAAGTTTGACAAAAGCTGCCCGGCCCAGCAATGCTGACAGGAAGAGGCTGGTCTGACCCGATGAGTTTTCTCCATCCACCTGTACCCCTGGGGGGCAAAGGAGGAGGGGAAAGAAGGGGCAGGAAGCCTCTGGATGGGCATGCTGGCACTTTCCACGGCACTGCCCACCCAAAAGATTCTCTCCATGTCTGATCAACAAGTAACTTCTGTGGATCCCATGCCCACATCTCCCTCTGCCAACAAATCCCCCTAAACTCCATGACCAGTCTGTATGCCCTTCCCCAGCCCCCCCCCCCCCACTGCATATCCATGCTGGGCACCTCCAAGAGTCACCTTTTTTGAGCAGTCGGGCCAGCCGCCAGCAGGGTCCCCCAGCAATGGCCAGTCGGTGTAGCTGGGCCAGGGGGCTATCCTGCTCACTCAAGGAACCCAGCTTGA
This sequence comes from Gracilinanus agilis, assembly GCF_016433145.1. NCBI lineage: Eukaryota > Metazoa > Chordata > Mammalia > Didelphimorphia > Didelphidae > Gracilinanus > Gracilinanus agilis. The sequence goes on from NC_058132.1 coordinate 29,001,485, forward strand.
TAGGGCACTGAGGGGGGAGGGTGGGCATGAGGGGGGCTGCCCACTGGTCAGCCAAGGGCCAGGCTGGGGACAGGGGGGAGGGCCTGAGAGGGGCAGGGCAGAAGCCCCATGGGGATGGCCGGTCAGCAGAGGGCTGGGGGGGAAGCACTAAGAGGGAGAATAAGGGAGGGGGCTGCGGGCATGAAGGGGCTCTGGGGAAGGGCAGCGGGGTTACAGGGTTGATTGGGGGAGATGGGATGGTCTACGGGATTAGAAGAGGGGGGTGTGGAGGAGGAGGGGAGGAGGAACTAAGGGAGGAGCAAGGAAGGGGGACAGGCGTGAGGGGGGGATTTGGGGGAGCAGCCTCGAACAGAGACCGTTTGGTAGGCGCCCCGACCCGAGTTTGGATACCCGGCTCGTTGGCAAGGGCTGTGGGCGGGAGAAGGAGGAGCGCATGCGCACGAGACCCGGCGCCTACACCTCAACCTCCCCTCCCCTCCCCTCCCCCACCGCGCTGTTCTGCTTTACGGCACCTGCGCAGTCCGAGCGGCTCCTGGGCCTGAAAGCGGGAAAACGTCAGGGGTGCGAGAGCGCCGGGAGCGGTTGGGAACCGTTAGTGACGTCAGAGGCGCCAGGGCCACGGCGGACTGAGGGAGGCTGAAACCCGGAACGGTGAAGAGAGTTCCCCCGCCGATTGAGGGGCTCTGCTTGGAGACCTGAGGGACCTCCTCCCTGCCCCCCAGACTGAAAGAAAAGCCTGAGACCTCCCCCAGCCCTCTAGAGACTGGCGGGACCCCCTCCCCACTTAGAGACTGAGGGACTCCCTCGATCCCCAGAGATTGAGACTTACTGTACCCCCCACCCCTAGAGACTGGAGGGACACCCCCCTCACACCCTCCGGAGCCCGAGACTTCCTCCGCCACCCCCTACAGGGGCTGAGGAACTTCCCTCCCTGAGTAACCTTCACCCCCATCCGAGACTAAGACTGAAGGAACCCCGTCATCACGGCCTTAGAGACTGAGACTTCCCTAACCCCCCAGACACTAGAAAAAGGCGGACCCCTCTCCACTCTCAGAGATTGAGGGGAACCCCCTACCTCCCCAGAGTCTGACTCCCTCCAAAGACCCAGATCTCCCTCACTTTCCGGAGCCTGAAGGGGGACCCCCCTCACCTCCCTTAGAGGCCCAGAGATCTCTTATATCCTCCTTAGAAACTAAGAGATCTTCCTCACTCCCCTACCCCTTATAGACTGAAGAGACGGAGACCTCCATCAGACCTCAGACGGAAAGAGCCCTCTCCTCTAGAGACCTCCCTCACACTCCTAGAGAGTGACTGACCCTCCCCACCCCACCCTCTTAGAGCTTGAGAGACTCCTTCACCCCAAAGCTAAGGGAAGACTGAGGGACTCCCCTTTATCGAGACCAAAGGATCACTCTCTTAACTCATTCCTCCAGAAACTAAAGGATTCCTCTCACACCCTGAGCTTAAGGGACCTTTTCTCACCTAACCTAGAGACTGAGGGTTCTCCCACAAACTAAGGTACCTCTTTCACCTGCTCCCCCAGAGACTGAAGGACTTCCCATAGAACACAAAATGAGGATCTCCCATAAATTTCACCAACTGAAGGACTCCCCTAGATACTGAGAGACCTTTCTCAACCTACCCCTCAGACTGAGGGACACCTCTCCATTATAGAAAATAAGAACCCCTCCCTCACCCTTCTTAGAAACTGAAGGACCCCCCCAAGGACCCTCCTTATCCAACACCTCCCAGACTGAAACCCCTCAGATCTCACAGACTAAATGGCCTCCCCTCATCCCCTCTAGACTACTGAGGAACCCCCACAGACCTCAAAGACTAAAGGATCTCCCCTCATCCCCTCTAGAGACTAAAGGACTCTTCTTACCTTAGGCCAGTGGTTCCCAAACTTTTTTGGCCTACCGCCCCCTTTCCAGAAAAAATATTACTTAGCCCCCTGGAAATTAATTTTTTAAATTTTAATAGCAATTGGAAAGATCAATGCACCTGTGGCCATCACCGCTGTCCTGGATCGCTGCAGCACCCACCAGGGGGCGGTGGCGCCCACTTTGGGAATCACTACCTTAGGCCATAAACTGAGGAACTCTCCTCAACTGCCCTCCCCACTCCCAGAATACAGAACTCCACCTCAAAGACTGAGGGACACCCCAAACACAGACTTCAAAGACTGAGGGGCCCTTTCAGCCTATCTCACAGACTACCTCTCACCTCAATCTTGGAGTCCAAAAGACTCCTCTAGCCTATAGACTGAGGGGCTCCCCTCACCCCAGAATCTTAAGGGACATTCCTCACAGGCTGTAGGATCCCTCCACAGCTCCACAGATTTGAGAGATCCCCTTTACCCTACCTTACAAACCAAGAGACCCTCCTTATTTTCCCTCACAGAATAAGGGACTTCCTCACTTTACCTCAGAGACTGAAGTACCCTCCACATCCTGCCTCACAGACCAAAGGAACCCCCTCCACCCTAGCAACTGAAGGGCAAAACTTGGGGACTAGACTAAGGGACTCTACCTCAGTCTGCCTAAGAGTAAGGGATTCTCTTCATGTATTCATCCCAACTTATACTGAGGATCTTCCTACCCCACTACAAAGACTGAAAGGCCCCCCCACAGAAAAGGGACCCCTCTACTGTAGAGTTTGAGAGACCCCTACAGACTGAGGGAGCCCTTCACCCTACTTTATATACTGTGAGGCCTCTCACATCATCCCAGACTGAAGAATTCTCCACAACTCCCCAAAGAACAAAGGGTTCTCCATAGACTGAAAGATCTTCCACCTTACTCCAGACCCTTTCTCAGACCCCAAAGACAGAGACCTTCAAACTCCATAGCTCTTAGACCCCATTTCAGAGACCAACAGACATTACGGACTTAGGAACCACCCTTACACAATCTAAAAACCAAGGGATCCTCTTCACACCTCCAGAGACCAAAGTATCTTCCCAGACCTAACACTGAGGAACCCCCACCCAGATTCCACAGATCTCACAAACTTAAGAACTCTTTCCCCCAGATATGAATCTACTAGAAACCATAGAACCTTCTCAGATCATCTATACTGTGGGACCCCCCCCATCCTCTAGAGATTCCACAAAGTGAAGGATTCTCTTCATCCCACCCCAAGATTTCGTAGATCAAGGAATAAGCACTTTCTACCCTCCCAGAGACCCATTAGTCTGAGGACTTTGAAAAAGACTTTGTAAAACAAAGGACCCCCTTCAAGACTCCACAGATTGGGGCTCCCTTAAAACAACTCTCCTTTAGCTTCTTCAGAGACCCCATAGCTCAAGGGATTCTACCTCAGCAACTCAAGACTCCACAGGGCCCCCTTTCCTTCTCCCAAGATCTCATAGACCCAGGGATCCTTCCCAGCCTCTCCTTCAGGCCTATAGTCTGAGGGACCCATACCCATACATACCCCCCGGAGAGAACCAGGCCACAGATCAAGGGATACCAACTCAGCCTCCCCCATCAGGGACTCCAACAGAGGTACCCATCTGCCTAGAGAATCTTTGGGATTCCCTTTAGCCTCTCCCCAAAGATTTCAGAATTTGAGGGGTATCTTCCAAAGACCCAACAGAGGGATCCCAATGAGTATCTCTATAGAGGGATCCCTCAGCCTTCCACCAGTCAAACTTCACAAAAGGGCCCTCCCCTCGGCTTCTCTTCAATCAGATACCTCTTAAGGAAAACAGCTCTTTCAGTAATTAGCTCCCCAGTCAATTCTCAGAGGGGCTCAGAGATGAAAATGTTCCCCTATTTCCTACCCCTCATTAAAGTTTCCTTCTGAAATACCTCATACCCTCAGGCACTAAGACCAAGGTATTCTCTTACTTGCTGCTTCCCAATTAAAAACCCGCTCAATAGGTGCCTTTCCCTTCAGGCTCTCCTTAGCAAGAGACCCCAAAGTAGGACTCTAGGCGTCTTACTCTTAGAGCCCCAATCCATAAGCACCCCACAGAAGGACTCAAAGGCCAAAAGAGTCTTGCCTCTGTTTGCTCTGCACTCAGAGGCCCTATAGAGGAGCTTAAAATCCAAGACAAGCTTCCCTCAGCCTTGTAGCCCAGCCCTCCCCAGATGACCTAACAGGTCTTGGATACCAAGGCACCTTCTCATCCTCTGCTCCCATTTCAGAGACCTCCCAGGACAAAGTGGCTTAGGGAGTGGGGCACCTTCCCCTCAATGAACTCCTTTCAGCCCCGTGAGAAACCTAGGCATCCTCCCTCCCAATTCAGGGTCTCCACAGAGTGTCTCGGCCTGAATCCTCCTGGGCGAGTTGGTCCAATCCCTTCATTTTGCGGATGAAAGGACTGAAGCCCAGAAACTCATAGTTGCTTGCCCAGTAGTCAAAGGATCTAACAGGAAACTGCAATTCCTAGGCTCAAGTGCAAATAGCACAGATAGATGTGGTTTTTTCTTCAAGACCTTTAATGTCAGCTATCAGGGTGGGGAGAGGGGAAGCCAGAAACGAGGCGGGAACATGTGACGTCTTAAGGACGGCGGGACAAACGCCGAAGAAGCTCCTGGCTCAGCAGCTCCTGCTCTCTCCTCGCCCCTTGAAGCACACTTCTATTCTCCTGGGCCCGACGAAGCAGGTAGGGAATTACCTCCTCCAGAGAACCATAAGGGATAGACTTGTAGATGGAGTAACCAGCCTGCCCTGGGTAAGAGAGGATATCGGGGGAATGGGGACTGGCCTTCTCCTTCATGCTTCCTTCCCCACAGATAATGGCCCTCTCATCTTGACTTCACTATTACAGACCAAGGGCAGGCTCAAATTGTGGACGGAGAAGGGAAGAGAGAAGGCTATTAGATTGAAAATTATGCCCATGAGAGCAGGGATCGAGGGCAGGCTAGTCTAATGGGAACACATACCCAGGGCAAGGGAGACATGGTCACACATGCCGAGCAGCTGTCCAAAGCAAACAGCACCATCTGGAGGAATCCCCAAATCTGACATCCTATGGCATTTGAAAACAAAGTTAATGCTCTACAATAAACATTTAAGTGCCTGCTGTGTGTAGTGCTCTGTGCTTGATTCATGATGGCCTCTGAAAGGGAGGAGGAATTCTTTAGCCTGCCATGTAAAGCCCTCACCCTCCTCTCAAGTCTTTGTTCCTAGTGCTCCCACTCTCTATAGAATCATCGACATGTCCATCTCCCATCTCCTGCTCTGTGCCTTTGCTTAGGTGCCTGGGCCCCATACCTGGAATACACTCCCTCTCTCATCTCCCTCATCTGCGCTAAGCTCTTCTTGATCCTTTCATTTTTGTGGTTCTCTTTTCCCTCTGAAATTCTCTTGCTTTAGGAGTAGCCTCACACTGAATGGTCACTAATAACGTTGGTTAAATTGAAAAACCTTTTCATTACAAAAAGTTATATATAAAGTTAATAAACCAAAGAGCAGGATTTATATAGCACTCGTACTCATTTGAGTTAGGTACAGCAGGTAGTGTCCCCATTTTGCAGACAAGGAATCAGAAGTGTTTAAGGCAGAATTTGTACCCAAGTTAGTCCCGAGGCTATGTCAGTCCAGCATTCTTTCCACTACACCAAATATTTTGGTGTAAGGTTAGGTAGGGAAAGTTCTTAAAAGAGAGCCCATAGGGCAAGACAGTAGACCCACTTCCTTTTCCTGCAGCTCTGAATCCCTCTCCTCCTGGCCCCAAGAGGAGATCAGGCTTCAGCTGAATCCTTCAGATCTGCAACTGCCTCTTGAGAATCTTGGACACATCACTGAACCTCCTTGGACTTGCTTTTCTCCCTTCTAAATACGGGAATTGAAACGATTACCTCTAAAAAGCTCTGCACTGCTTCGGATAGTCTCTGCATCTCTAACCCCCTCATCATCTTGTGCTTGCTTTCTTTGGCCTTTCCTGCCTCTTTAAGAATACCCCCCAGGCTCCCCCTCTCCTCTGGCCCCAGCCTTACCGCTTGACTGCCTGGCGCACAGACTCTTCATTGTGGGACGCTACCATGAGCTGACATCGTGAGCCCCGGCGGCTAACGTGCCCTAACATCAGCTCCAGGCATCGGCTGTAACTGGGGGAGGGAGGATGGGAGGGAAGGTATGGGAGTCACTGGTCCATGGTAAACCTAATCCATGTCTCTACCCTCACTCCCTTCTGTGGGAGCCCCACTCTTGCCTACCTTCGGCTTGTGTCCTCATAGTTGGGCTGGGTAGGATCTGCTGTCCCGCTCTGCTGGGCAAGCGCCCGCTCTGTCTCCAGATATGCCCCACGAACCAGCTTCACCCCAAAGGCCAGACCTCCTCTCTCTGCTGCCTCTGCTGCCTGATTCAGCCGCTCATGAGTGTCCTGAGGTGGTAGTACAGGAGGCAGGGGACGTAAGAGACCGGGGGTCTTTCCCCACCCACTCCGAGGGGCTTCTCGGCTCCCTTTCCCTAAGCTGCTTGTTACCTTGAGATAGGCCTGGTAGGTGTTCCACACCCAGGGAGCCCCATCCCTATCGACTTCCTCTGGGCAGTTCCAACGGACAGCCAGGGAAGACACGAACAGGGTCAGTGCTGGGTTCAGAAAGGTGTACTCTGCATCCACCAGCAGCCTCACACCCTGCTTCCGGGCATACTGTGGAGGAGGATAAAAGAGATGGGGGTCACTGGACTCTGGCTCTGGAATGGAGTAGGGGATTTGAGGGCTTTGTTTGAAATGAGGGGGAGCACCTTTGGAAGAACTGGGGCTGAAGTAGATATTGGGGTTCACCTGGGCAATGCGATGGAAGCGGCTCAGCGAAGCTCTGAGGTGCTGGTTCTGCTCAGGGCTGAGACTGGAAATCGAAAGGTCCTGAGGGAGAGCAGAGCTTAGATTCAGGGCCTTCAGGGAGACGTTCACAAATACTTTGGGGATAACGGGTGTTTGGAGAGCCTCACCTTACCACTTTCCATGGTGGTAGCAAACCTTTCAGGGCTTAGCTCCCTGGCAGTCCCAGGCTCCCTGAGCCGGAGTGTTAGTTCTTTCTGAAATGGGCAGCAAAAGTGGGGTGGGGAATTAAGGGGTGCATAGTTCAGGATTCAAATTCAGGTCCAACCCCCAAGTTCTCCCCCAGATCTTGGGTGTCTTACGCAGAGTTGGGCACTGGTCAGTGCTGTCACTTTGAGTTGCATGAGGGCAGGCTGTGGTGGTGGGGATCCTGGGGGCCCACAGGACAGATCCACACAGTGCAACATAGCATTGAGGTTTTCCTCATACCAGGCTTCTCTGCAGACCAAAGAGAACCTGAGTTGCCAAGGTCCTGCAGGTCCTTTTCTTTCAGGTTTCTCACCCCCAAAAGCTTCTTTCTCTTGTCTCCACCTTCCCTTTACTCTCGTCTTGCATTTCACCCTCCCTTGATCCATGTTCTTACCCTCCCCGATCTGTCCCCGGCTCCTCCTCAGTGGGCACAGCCAGCAGTGGCCGTAGCCGGAGGCCCTGAAGTCTCTGGACAGAGCCTTGCACCTCAGCAGTTGTCTCCCCAGCCACAAACTGCCCATACACTGAAGCCCGAAGTAGTGCCCCAGATAGCCGGGAGCCCAGGAGCCTCTGGGACCAAGACAGAAGCTAGGTGATAAGAAGGAAAAACAGAATTAAAATTGGAAAATATTTTAGAATTCCCTTAGATACAGAAGTGCCTTAGAATGCCTTATATTAGAATTGAGGATACCTTAAATAATTCTTCCCATGGGGGTCAGGACTGGAGAATACTTACTGTTAACCCATAGGTGACCAGAGGAGGCCAAGCACAGAGCCGAAGCACCAACAAGGCCCGAACTAGTTCCCTTGTCTTTTTTAGACGAAAAGCTTCCCCATCAAACCGTAAAATTGGCCCCTGGGCTCCTGAACCTTGCAAAGGGGAGGTAACCCGAGATAGCAGTACTCGGCTGGTTCGGAGCATTCTGCCTGCCTTCTAAGTACCAGTCTCAAAGGAAGGGAACCTTAAGGCAATCAATGGGACCAAAAACCCACTTTCCCCGCCTTTTGGGTGGCATATGACCAATTTACTTGGGGGGGGAACATAGCTAGGGTCAGTGGCTCCTTGGTGGGCGGGTAAGGGGATGGGTAACTCATTAACCAGACTTGGGGCAGAGTTCAGGTTTGGGATGGGGGGCAGGGGAGGAAACCTAGAATTATTAGGGGCTCTGAAAAGCATATTCCCAGATTTTTATACTGGATTGAGCTAGTATTGCAAGATCATAGGACTAGAGAACAGGCCTAGAGCTAACCATATGCCCCATCTTTGCCCCAGTCTTACTTTTTAGGAAAGAGTGGCTTCAGTTTTGAGGAAAAACCCTTAATTCTGAACCATTCATAACAGTCTGTTCTCATCTTTAGTCACCTTGCTAAGTAAGTCAGTAAGAATGGTGGGGGAATGAAAAGCCTGGACCCCAAATATTATGGTAGGAGAAAAAGAGGAAAAACAAACTCTACTCCTTCTGGCTGATATCAGGCCAAAGACTGTCACTATAGGGGTGTGTTGGCGAACCCATGGCATGAGTGCCAGAGTGTGCTGGAGGGGGCTGCTCCCCTCCCCATCTCCCCATGCACTTGAGGACATTTCTCACATAACCGGCTCTCTGCCCAGCAGCCCAGTGGGAATGCTTCCTCCCTTAGGGGCTCACATGCAGCATGAGGGTTGCAGTTTGGGCATTTGGTCTCTAAAAAGTTTGCCATCACTGCTATAGGGTCTCTGGCTGCGTTCACTGGGGAAGATGGAATCATGGAGAGGTAATTATGGGTTCAGATTGGGTTCCCAGCACTGTGATTTTGTAGTCTTGGGGCCAAGGGTCATAAGAGCTATTTGTGTGGGGTCCGGTGGGGCTTTATAGTGCTGCTTTGGTGGGGCCTTTGAGTACCTAATTACCATCCAGTGTGGGATGTGAGCTCCTGTGGTGGTACTGTGGAATCTCTAGACTTAGATTGGGTCACAGGAGCTCAACACAACATTTATCAAGAGCTTCCAGTGTATACTGAGGATACCAGGAAAGACGTTCCCTGTCCTTCATTCTACTAGGGGCAGGGGGTGAGAAAGAAACGTCAAATGTGTTCTAAATGGAAGACAAGCTGATTTGAGAAAGGGAAAGAAAACGAACAGCTAAGGGTTGAGGATCAGAGAAATCCTCATCTAGGAAGCCTTAGCCTTACACCTTAGTGGAAAGGATTTCTGCAGATGGAGGGTCAGATTTTCCCTGGCCTAAGCAGGGAATTTAGGAAGGTGGGGATACTGTGGGTGTATGATGGAGTAATGCCTTCTTCCCAAAGTTTTGACTGGGAAGCCACTAGAAGAAAGAAAAATGTCTGACAGCGTACATTTCCCCAAACCCTTGGGTCTTTTCTTCCTTTCTCCTTGAAGAATCTTTCCACCATCCAATTTGGAGGGCAGAAGAAAAAAGCTATGTTCGGCCAATTAAGTCTTTTTTTTTTTTAAACCCCTACCTTCCGTCCTAGAATCAATAACTGTGAATTAGTTCCAAGGCAGAAAAGGGGTAAGGGCTAGGCAATTGGGGTTAAGTGATTTGCTCGGAGTCACAAAACTAGGAAGTGTCTGAGGCCAGATTTGAACCTGCACCACTTAACTCTTAACCAGCATCTTATTTCCTTGTACAATAGTGTATGACCACATTGTGGATTGCCTGTACATTGGGAAATGGTGGTCAGAGGCAAAAGCCAAACCAAGATTTCTATAATTTTATGTATGGGGAGGCGGGGGAGTAGTAAGGGGAGGAAGGCTCTTATGTTTTGCACGTGAGGCCACTCCAAAGTTTAAAAAGGCTTTTTTTTCTGCCCCAAACCCATCCAAATTACAAATGCTCAAATCTGAAATGTATTATTTCACAAGTGGACTAGAGGGACTAAGTCGATGAAGGAACTCCCGATCAGCCACCCGCTATACTTGATATTTCAGAGCAATGCCCAACGTTCTGAAAACTGAATCGGGGCCAGCCCTGCACATCCAAGCCATGTATCTATTCAGAGTAGTCTGAGGGCTTGTAAGTCAGTGCCCTGGGAAAGGCAAGGAAGACCCTGCGGCCTTTGGCAAAGCCTGTCCATGCACACCAGATAATATGCGGATGAAAACACTTGACTGGATGACTGAATGTGTTGCCATCTGGTTACTTAGCTAATAAAGTGAGAACCTGCTTCTCAGCATGCAGAAAGCAGAAAAGGAGCCAAGTATGGGCGGTTCTTTCTGTGGCAACACCTCGGCTGTCACGTGGAATACCCACCAAGGGCACAGACAGCCTGTGTCACGTAAGTCTATATATTTAGAACTGAAAAGCATCTTAGAAGTCTTCGGGCCCATTTCCTTCAATTGAATCCCATTACTGTATATTGTGGGGGGGTGGGCCAAGATCAAAGTGAAAGGATAGGACCTAAGGATGGAAGGGATGAGGATAATGATGGCAGAAAGAAAGCAGGGCTGATCATTTCTCATTTTGTTTTTCTCTGCAAAGGAGAGTGACTTTTATACTGGAAATGACAATACAAAAAGTGACTAACAGGGAGTTGATACACAAGACAAGTGAGGAGATAGCAAGATAGCACCTCGCTGCTCTCAGTGAGCTTAAATGAGGCTGGCACTGATGAATAGCATCCCTGGGCTGTGAAAGGCCCAGAAAGTGTGATCATGGAGCCACTTTCAGTGATTTCAGTGATCTCTGCAAAATCATGAAAAATGGAAGAGTTACCTCCAAACTAATGGGCAAACGGCCTGACATCTACAAAGGGAAGAAAACAGAGTCTGCAGACTGTAGACTGGTAAACTTGACCTAGATCCCTGGGAAAATTCTAGAATGGATCATTAGAGATATGGATGGCAAACATCTAGAAAGGAAAATAGATTTACAAAGAACCAGTTTGGTTTCATCAAAAATCTATCATGCACGGGGCAGCGGGTGGCTCACTGGATTGAGAGCCAGGCCTAGAGACAGGAAGTCCTAGGTTCAAATCTGGCCTCTGACACTTCCTAGCTATGTGACCCTGGGCAAGTCACTTCACTCCCATTGCCTAACCCTTGCTGCTCTTTTATATATATATATATATATATATATATATATATTTTTTTTTTTTTAAACTCTTCTGTGTATTAGTTCCTTGGTGGAAGAGTGGTAAGGATAGGCAATGGGGGTCAAGTGACTTGCCCAGGGTCACACAGCTGGGAAGTGTCTCAGACCAAATTTGAACCTAGAACCTCCCGTCTCTAGGCCTGGCTCTCAATCCACTGAGCTACCCAGCTGCCCCATCCCTTTGCTGCTCTTTTGCCTTAAAACCAATACATAGTATTAGTTTTAAGACAGAAAGTATGAGTTAAAAAAAAAACTTATCAAACTAAAAAATAGCTATAGTCATATAAAAAAAAATGTGCCAAATCACTATGGATTAGAGAAGTACAAATTAAAACAACTCTGAGATACCACCTTATACCTACCTGATTGACTAACATGACCAAAAAAGAAAATAATGTTGAAAGGAATGTGAAAAAAAAGAATACACTAATACACACTGTTGGTGGAACTGTGAACTGATAACAACCATTCTGGAGATCAATATGGAACCAGGCTCACAGGGCTACCCTTTGACCCATCTATATCACTACTAGATCTATATCCCAAAGAGATCAGAGATAAGGGAAAAGAACCTATCTATCTGTACCAAAATAGTTTTAGCAACTCTTTTTCTAGTGACTAAGAATGGGAAACTAAGAGGTTTTCAGCCATTTGAGGAATGGATGAACAAGTTGTGGTACTGGAATACTATTGCACTACATAAGGAACAATGAACAGAATGAGTTCAGAAAAACCTGGAGAGACTTATTTATATGAAGTGATGCAAAGTGAAGTGAGCACATCCAGGAGAACAATGTATACAATAATAGAAATACTATACAATGAGCAACTATGAAGAACTAAACCATTATCAGCAAAGCAAATCTCCAAGATAACCACAAGGGACACTTGAAGAAAATGTTCTCCATAGCCAAAGAAGCATGCCATCTTGCTCTATATTTCCTTCATGAGATTTATATTTTATTGTGATATGTGGCTTCTATCATGACATGAGAAATACGGAAATATGTACTACATTATAATAGTTAAATTGGGATTTTGAATTAATAATAAGAGAGTTATAAAAAGTGGTCACCAATTATTAACCCTTAAGTCAGGAAAACTATTAGCAACTTTTAGCAATTTTATTTAATTGGAATATTAGTAAAAAGAGGAAAATGTGGAAGGGAAAAGAGGTAAGGAGACTGCCTAGCCTACCCTAAATGCTGATCTCAGGAAATGAAGCTTGCTTGCAGACAGAGTTCCAATCTCCACATGGGAATCCTAGTCACTCACCAGCAAGCCCAGCAGGATCCAGGCAAGGTCCCAATGCAGAAAAACCCTTTGTAAGCTAAGCTCACTGAGGCAGCAGTGAACCCAACAAAGTTCCTGACTCCAAGAAGCTCCAAAGCCGAAAGTCAAAGTCCTGAAGCCGAAAACTCCAGTCAAAAGGCCCAAAGCTCCAAGTCGAAGTCAGAGTCCAAAAGCCCCAAGGAGCTGTCCTCCAAAGAAGAAGTCCAAAGGAGAAGATTCAAGAAGTCCTTTTGGCCAGGAAGTTCAGGACTTTTTATAGTCTTCCTGCCCCTTCTCATTTTATAGGAACCAATCACAGTCTTTCAATTTGCCTAGCACTGCTAGGTGTGGGGTGGTAGGGGGAGTCCCTCCCTGCAGTGGCCTCTGGAGTTGTCACCTACTCTAGCAAGTAACTTGTGAACTCTCAAACTTAGTGACTGGTAAGGTACTAAGAAGGGGTACTTAGTTTTTGATTGATTAACTTAAAAGTCACTAATTGATAGACAGAGTTTGATTCACTCTTCACAATCCTCCCTGTGATTCTTTGGGAGACTAGTCTCTCCAATGAATCATTTAACATATACATAACATAACATATATAACATAACAGCTTATCCCTCTAAAGATCTTCTAGCCAAAGGTTTATACAATATTGCACTTTCTAAGAGGAAATTACAATAATTGGAAATAAGAGGGAAATAAAAGAGAGAGCAAAACCAATGTTTGGTAGGTGCATTGACAAAAAGCCAAGTTTACATTCAGAATAAATGTGTTCAACCCCCTTCAGTTCAATCAATTACATCCCAAAGTTCATTCTGGATCTTCTGATGCAGTGTAGATTTCTTTATGGCACTTTCTTCAAACAGTTCCCTTTCTTGATTCAAAAAGTTGATGAGCTGCTTTTCCTGAAATTTTTCTCAAAAAATTTTAAGTCTTGGATTTTATGAAAATTTTACAACATGAAATTACAGATATAACATATATTATTCACTGACTGGGGAGAGGACAGGGGGAAGGAGAAAACTTGAATTCTAAAATGTCAAAAAACAATTGTCAAAAATTGTTTCTACATGTAACTTTTAAATATTGGAAGAAAAAAAAACCTATCATGCTAGACTACCTCATTTCCTTTTTGGAAAGGATGCTATAGGGTTGAGTTTACCTGGATTTCAGCAAAGCTTTTGAACAAGCATCTCATACTTGGGGAGAAGATGTAGAAATATGAATTAGATGATGACATTCAGATGGATGCAGAGTTGGTTGGATAGCTGGATTCCAAGAGTAATTATTATTCAATATCAGCACTGTAAGAAATCTCCAGTGAAGAACCCTAGGAATCTATACTTGATCCTGTGCTGTTTAACATGTTTACCACTAACTTGGACAAAAGTACAGATGATAGGCCTACTAGATTTGCAGATAACAAAGCTGGGAGGGATAACTAACACAGTGACTGACAGAATCTGGATCCAAAAGAAACTTGATCAGCATTGGGCTGAATTGAACAAGATGAAGTTAAAGATATATTTAAAAGTCTTGTACTTGGGTACAATAATATAAAATTAAAATTTAAGCAACCTCGCAAATAGAAGATGGGGAGACATGGAGAGATAGCTGTTCAGAAAAAAATTTGAGGGGATTTTTTTAAACCCTTTTGTCTTGGAATCAATACTGTGTATTGGGGCATTAAGTGACTTGCCCAGGATCACACAGCTCAGGAAATATCTGAGGCCAGATTTGAACCTAAGACCTCCTGTCTCTAAGCGTGGCTCTCCATCCACTGAGCTACTCAGCTGTCTCCTTGAGGGTTTTAATAGACTACAAAATCAGTACATGTTGGTTATGTGCTATGGTAGCCACGAAAAGACATGCAATCTTAGGCTGCATTAAGGGGGTGGGATATAGCTTCTAGGAATAGGGAAAAGCAACAACTGTGTTTGTTTTAGTCAGACCTGGTCCTAGAGTGTAATTATCAGAAGGGCTTTAAAAGTCCATGATTTATGAGATTTGGTTGATGGAACTGATAGCTGCCTTCAGTGTTAAGGGCTATCTTGTGGAGGGATTAGATTTGTTCCATTTTGCCACAGAGAGCAAAACCAGGATCAATGGATGGAAGCTGCAAAGCATCAAATTTAGATTTGATGCAGTATATTAAGCTCTGTGGTCTCACTCTTCCAGAGCTAGCTGACTACATCTCTTCCCTCAGAGTGTTGGGGGAATAGTTTCTAGACATAGCCCTAAGGGCTTAGGATGTCTCTTCTCTAATGTTATTGGCTAAAGCCCATACCTTGATGTGGTCCCCCATTGTTAGCCATCAGTTACCTGCATCCTAGTTCCATTTTTAATGAATTATCTCAAAAATTTAGCAAGAACAGAAGTACAAGCCATAATTTCTGGGCCCACTGGTTCGTTCCTCTACCACCTTGGTCTCTGAGTGAGTGGCTCAAACAATGCAGTTTCAGGCCTACTAAGTTGAGGTCTGAATTTATCATTGCTACTAAGTGAGTGTTAATGAAATGTTGGCCAACTTGAAATATTGCAGAGCTGGGTCTCAAAGGTTGCTTCTCTGAGTCTCATACTGACTACAAATCTCAGAATGGTCTCCACTCCTGAACCTGTTCCTAACTCACTCTCGTTACCTTTTGAGACAAGTTCATAGCCTCCAACCTTCTTTACCTAAAATTAAAAAATGGAGGCAAAGAAATGGCATGGGTGGAGAGGCATTATTTCTTAATACTTTCAGTTGAACTAAAAATAGGTTTTTAATATCCTTCCATAGAACCAAAACCAGTATTCATGGACAACAGGTCAACATTGGCTAGGGAGAGCCCTTGGCATCAACCCTTCAAACGCTTTTCTCACTGGAGCTAGCAGGTTAGAAGGCAGAAAGAAGTGGGCTGAAGAAAAGAAATGAGTCCAACTAATCCATTTTAAATATATCCCCAGTTCTGTCTAGGAAGTTACAGCCAATTGAAGAGGCGCCCTTTCATCATGAGGTTAGCAGACCAGAACTAGTTATAGAATGTCTACACATGTTCCAAAGTCCATGTGGGAATTATATCAGCTGAGCATTCTGTACATGCTTGTAAAGACTGGACTCATCAACCAATGGCCCATTACACTCGCCATTCCCTCTTAGCTTCATACTGGTTCAGAAGGAGAATCCCCTGATACAACAGGAGAAACAGATCAGCCTTCTTCTATATCACAAAAACAAAACAAAACAACAAAAACTTCCTGACAAATAGAGCTGTCCAAAAGTAGAATGGCTTACTTGAAGAAGTGGTGGCTTCCCCGGCCTTAAAAGTCTTCAAACGGAACTTAGACAACCACATGTCACATATGTTATAGTGTGTATTCTTTTCATGATGGACTAGATGGCCATCAAAGTCCCTTCCAACTCTCACATTCTGTGATTTCATACAAAGGAGAGACAGAAGCTAGCATGTGCCAGGCCAGTCAAACCCTGCCTACAACCTTGACCACCATCTTCCCTCAGACCCCAGGGGAAACAACCCAGAGCCCTGAGCCCCAAGACCCATTGGAAACAGCATGGCTTCTAGTACAGTGCCTACAACCATCTTTCTAGGAAGCAACCCTATGGAGCTGAAGCCTGGCAGCCGCTTCTGTTTACAGATGCTAATGCCACAGCTATTGAAGGCTGCAAGAAAAATTTTTGCCCAACAAAGTTCTTGACATTGCCAAATCAGAAATCAAATTTATCAAAAGTGACATTAAAGAAAAAGTATCATCTTATTTAATTGCCATTTTGCTGGTTCACCCCAAGGACCATGGGACCTTTCCTCCTGTCTTGCAGCCCAAACCTTCCATTTGTGTTATATGACCCATCAGAAAGTGAGCTCTGGTTCAAATCTGGCCTCAGACACTTCCTAGCTGTGTGACTCTGGGCAAGTCACTTAACCCCCTTTGCCTAGCCCATACCACTCTTTCTGCCTTGGAGCCAATACACAGTATCCAAGACGGAAGGCAAGAGTTTAAAAAAAAAAAAAAAAAGAAAAAGAAAAAGTGAGCTCCTTGAGGGCAGGGACTGTCTTTTTCTCAGTGTTATGCACAGTGCTTTGCACATTATAAGTGTTTAATAACTGCTTTCTAAGATTTATTTAATTGATTCATTCAATGTCACAGATAGTAATGGTTGATCCAGAATTTGAAACTAGATCTTCTGACTCCAGGTAGAATAGTCTTTCCTATACCATATTACCCTACTTGAAATAATGCTAGAAAAATAGGCTCTAGCTAAACTGTGGAAAATCTTTAATGTCAATTTAAGGATTTTTTATCTTATCCTAGGGGCAATGGGAAAGACATCAAAATTTTTCTCTCAGCCTTGCTATCCCCTCAAACTATATCTTCTCCTTTCATTGCCACTCTCAGGGGGGAATTTGTTTATATTCATCTTACTTTATTTCTTTACATTCTGCTCACTTCTTGATCCTTTGCAAACTGGCCTTCAGAAAAGCAAATAGTGTCCTGGGCTTCTAGCCATGAAAACCTAAGTTAAAATCTAACTCCAGATACTTACTTGTTCTGTGACTTTGAGCAAGTCACCTAACCTCAATTTTCTCAACTATAAAATGGGGATCAAAATGACACCTACCTTGAAGGATTGTTGTAAAGATCAAATGAGCTAATATTTATTAGGGTTTTTTAAACATTAAAAAAAATTTTTTTCTTTGGTTACATGATTCACGTTATTTCCCTTCCCTCTTTTCTCCCTCCTCCCAGTGTTGACAAGCAATTCCACTGGTTTATATGTGTATTATTATATGTGTATTAAAAAGAAAAAAATTCTTTTTAAAAAGCTAAGCTTTTTGCTCAAAACCTATTTCCATATTATTAATTTTTGTAATAAAATAAGCTTTTAAAACCAAAACCCTAAATCATATACCCACATAAACAAGTGATAAATCATGTTCTCTAACTGTGGATAGCGTTCTTTCTCATAAGTGTCAGAATTGTCCTGGATCAATGCATTGCTGTTAGTAGTAAAGTCTTTTACATTTGATTAGCCAACTGTTCCTGTTACTATGTATAATGTTCTCCTGATTCTGCTTCTTTCACTCTGAATCAGTTCATGTAGGTCTTTCCAGTTCCTAAAGAAATCATCTGGTTCATCCTTCCTTATAGCACAATCATATATCACCATCATATACCACAATTTGTTCAGCTATTCCCCAATCAAGGGACATCCCCTCAAATGAGCTAATATTTGTAAAGCACTTAGCAATACCTGGTACTTAATAAATGCTTATTCCCTCCATCACCACTCAACTGAAATTTCTTAAAGTCCCTCATATTCTCCTAATTGTTTATTACAATGGCTTTTCTTAGTCCTCCTGCTTTTTTGGCCTCTCAACAGCATTTGATGCTGCTGACCAACCCTTCTTGGATATACTCCTAGGATTTTTTGAACATTGCTTTCTTTTGGTTTTATTTTGCCTCTCCTTTTTATCCTTTTTGCTAGATCATCATTCATGTATTATTGCCTATAAATGGATGAGTCTAAGAACTCTTTCCTGATCCCCTTCTTCTCTCTCTCTCTCTCTATTCTTCCTTAGGATCACATTAGCTCTCATGGGTTCAGTTATCTCTATCCAGATGATTCCCAAATCTGCATATCCAGATCTTATCATTCTCCTGTGTTCCCATCCCTCATAACTAGTTTCCTGTTTGGCATCTTCATTGAGATGTCCCATAGGCCTCTCAAAATCAGTGTATCCAAAATAGAATTCTTTATCTTTAATCTCTAAACTTACTCCTCGTCCTGTCTACCCTGTTTTTCTTGAAGGAACCACCATTTTTTAGGTCATGGAAACTTGACATAATCCTCAACTCTTCCCTTTTCCTTAATTCCCATATCTAGTTTCTAAGTCCTAAGGACTCTACCTACACCACATATCTCTCATCATCCTCTCCTCAACTTGCACAACTACCACCCTAATTCAGGTCTTCATCACCTGAACTGTAGCAAGAGCCTCCTAAATGATCTCTCTGCCTTCACTTTCTCACCTTTCCAAACTTCCATACAGCTGTCAAATGTTTTTAGTTGATATTTTTTTCAGAATTTAAACATGTAGCACTTAGATTTATGCAAGCAGAAATCAAAAAGATTGTATATAAAAACGAGTATATAAAAAGTAGTAAAATTCTTTTTAAAAAGCTAAGCTTGGTGGACTAATTGCTCTCAATCAGTAATCACTTGCTTTTAAAAAAAAAGTACATAATAAATTCAACGTTACTTTGCCAAAGCATGCTCCTTGAAATTTCCTTCCATTCTCTTTTGTGCATTAAAATATTTTAGGGGCACTCTTTTTTTATTGCTAGGATTGTTCCATCCCATTTCCCCATTTTAAAATGGAGGGAAACCTTATAACAAAAAAGCATAGTCAAGCAAAACAAATTTACACTGTGACCATGTCTAAAATGTTAACTTGTATCTTTCTGAACATTATCAATAATCTCTGTCAAGAGGTAAGTAATATTCTCTAAATAACCTGAAGCCTCTAAGAGAAAACACAAGTTCCTCTCTTTGGCATTTAAATTCTTTCCCAATCTCCCACCTATTTTTCTACTCCAATTTTTTTTCAGACCCTCACCTTTCATCTTGAAATCAATACTATGTATTGGTTCCAAGGCAGAAGAGTGATAAAGGCTAGGCAAATGGAGGTTAAGTGACTTGCGCAGGGTCACACAGCTAGGAAGTATCTGAGGTCAAATTTGAATCCAGGACCTCCAATCTCTGGACCTGACTCTCAGTCCACTGAGCCACCTAGCTGCCCACTTTCTACACCAGTTTCATGTTATTCTTCCTTTCATTTATTCCTATACTCCAGAAAATTTGTCTTAGGTTCAGATAGTCAGAGATATTAATATAGGTTCTTTGGGCTACTAAAATTCTATTCCTTAGTTTCTTTCTTGTTTATTTTTTGGTTTGATTTATCTAGTTCTGAGAGGGGAAAGTTAATATTCCTTGCTAATATGTCTGTTTCCTCCTATAACTCATTTAACTTCTTTAGGAATTTGAATGCTATCTGGTTCATATATGTTTGGTTTTAATATTACTTCATTGTCTATTATATCTTTTTTCAAGATGAAATTGTCTTATCTCCTTAAATTAATGAAATTTTGCTTTTGCTTTGTCTGAGATCATAATTGCTACCCCTGTTTTTTTAACTTTGGCTGAAGCATCATATATTCTTGCACTAGCTCTTTACCTTTATTCTGTGTGTATCTCCCTGCTTTAAATGTGCTTTCTGTAGACAGCATGTTGTGGGATTCTAGCTGTTAATCCACTCTGCTATCCTTTTCTGTTTTATGCGTAAATTCATCCTATTTACATTCACAGTTGTTATTACTATGTATTTCCCTCCAACTTATTTCTCTCCTGTTTATCTTCTTTCTTTTCTTTCAGCCTTTCTCTATTCACAAATTTCTTCCTTCTGGTTACTGACTACCCTAGTTCACCCTCCCTTTGGTCCATTCCCACCTTTCTTATTCCCTTCCCCCTCTTACTTCCCTATAGGGTACTGAGAGTGGACATTACTCCCATTTTGAGCCAATTCTGATGAGAAAGTTTCAAGCATTGCCCACTACCCCACCAATTTTCCTCTTCACTATATTGACTTTTAAACACCTCATCATGAGAGATAATTTACTCCTATTTTCCTCTCCTTTTCTCTTTTCCCAATGTGTTCCTTTTTCTTATCCCCTAATTTTTTTATATTATCCCCTCAAAATCAGCTTACTGATATCTTTCCATATGTGTTCCTACTTGCTGCTTTAATAGTGATAAAATTCTTAAGTATATTCAGTATCTTCAGTGTCTTTTATCTTAAAAATCTTAATTATCACTTTCTTATGTAGTAATGTAATCAGTTTGATATCACTGATTCCCTGGAGTACCTCAAGTTCTTAAGTAGTTTAAGTATTTGAAGTATCTCTTTTATCATAGATATCTTAAGTATCCTGGTTAACACTTTGCCATGTAGGAATGTATTTAGTTTAATTCCCTTGAGTTCCTTGAGTTTTCTCTTCATTTATCTTTATGCTTCTTTTTTGGCTTCAAATTTTCTTTTCAGTTCTGGTCTTTTATCAGAAATACTTCGGGTCCTCTATTTCATTAAATATTCATTATGCTCAGTTTTGCTAGGTAGCTGATTCTTGGTTGCAGTTGTAGATCTTTTGCCTTATAGATATCATATTTCTGCCTTCCAGGCTTTTAATATAGAAGCTGCTAGATCCTGTGTAATCGTAACTGTGGCTCAATAACATTTTAATTGTTGGGGGGATTTTTTTTTCTCCTTAGCTTGAAAGTTCTGAAATTTGGTTACAATAATGCTGGAACTTTTAAATTTGGGATCTTTTTTCAGGAGGTAATCAGTAGATTCTTTCAATTTCTATTTTCTCCTTTTGTTCAAGAGCATCAGGGCAGATCTCTCTGATAATTTCTTGTACTATATGGTGTTCAGGCTCTTTTTTAAATCATAGCCTTTTCTCCTGGAGCTATTTTCTAGGTCAGTTTTTTTCCAGTGAGAATTTCAGATTTTCTATTATTTTTCCATTCTTTTGAATTTGTTTTATTGTTTCCTGATGTCTTATGGCATCATTAGTTTCCATTTGTCCCATTCTAATTTTTAGTGAGTCATTTTTTTGCTTGAGGTTTTATACTTCCTTTTTGGGGGAGTTATTTTCTTTAGCAATTTTTTTTCTAGGTTTCAGTCTCATTAACAGGGGGTCTGCCCAGAGACAGATAAAACCAGAGTGAAGTAATATAGCAAAGTATTATTTAGAGGAAAAGGGGGCAAAGGGAGATGGGAGGCCAATGGCAGTAGAAGGTGGGGGGAGGGGAGAGGGAGAATAAGGGGGAGGTGTAGGAAAAAGATCAATTCCAGCAAAGATGGCTGCAGAGCCTCCACTGAGTGGAGAAGGGGTCAGTCTCTTATAGTGTAGTTGTCTGGGATGATGTAACCTGGATTATCTCTCTTGGTTCAGATTGTGCTACTTGGATCCAGTCGTTGGATGATCCTGAGAAAGTTGGCTTTGTAGGTAGGGGCTTTTGGTTCCCAGGCTTGTGCAAAGTTGAGGGATAAGATTTTGGTGTTCTGCCAGGCAGTTGATATTTTCATTCCTTTCTCAGCTTTTCTTCTATTTCTCCTATTTGTTTTGTCATATTTTATAGCTCTTCCAGGAATTCTTTTTTTTTCTTATGTAGAAAAACAATTTATTCCATCATAAGTACTTACAGTTAATCATGGACGGTAACGGGCTGCTGGTTGGACAAGTTACCCCAAAAGACATAGTAGAAAATGAGTGGTCATGGACTAATTCTGTTTGTGTGGGGTTTGTTTAAAAAATTTTTTTTAAAGAAAGAAAAAAAGAAAAAATACCATTCAGAATTAATTTTAAAGCATGTCAGCTACCAATTGCTCTGTTTTCAGATTACTGTGCAGTCTACCAGGGGTACATCTATCAGGTAAGAACATATACCTTCTTTATAAGCTGGTCCCAAGTTTAAAAGAAAAATTCGCAGAAAACAAAGAAATAATATGAAAAATAGCTCAAGAAATATACGAGAGAGCAAAACTATATGAGAAGGTGAACAAAGATATTTTGCAGGTTCAGCTACAAAACATTTCACATGGCTGTCACCCCCATCAGATGAAAAATGGAAGGTGACATTAAACAGTCACTAGGGGAAAACCCAAATTAAATATAACAAAAAATTTTTTCACTAAGAAAATCTGACCGGTTATAGAGGAAACCATCAAGGGTAGCCTAGAAGGTTGGCCATGCTAATTTTAGTCTCTGGATTTCTCTATAAACAAGAGAAACAGTTCAGACATCTTACAGTGCTAATACCTCAGTGGCTCACACTTCTCATTTGGATAGAAATCCTATTTCATCCTAATTTTAGTGAAATTAGCCTGAAAAACTTGCAGTTATAGCTTTGGAAGAAAAAGAAAACACTCACAGTCCATTTTCTGTGGCTAAAATCAGATTTTTGAGCTGGATTTGTTCATAAAAAGTTCTCAGGGAAAAAAATTAAATATGGGTGTGTGGCTCTGCTGAGTCAAGCCCTCCTTCCCTCCCCCCTGCCTCAGTTAAGAGTGAGAACACTCACTGTCTGGGTTAACAGGTGCCTATAGAAGGATGTCTGAACAAAAAAATGTCTGTCTCAAAACCAGTGTTAAGTCAATCTCAGGTTGGGAAGTGAGGGGAGTCTAAAAATCAGCACCAATGCAGACACGTCTAGGCCCCCTGTCCTTCTGGATCCACACTTCCTTCAGGGTCTTCATCATTGTATATGTTCTCAGCCATCTGCCAGACTTGCATGATATTGTCTTCTGATACAGAACAAATAACCCAAGGCTCATTTGGGTTCCAGGAGAAATCAGATATTTTGGCAGTGTGACCACCATGAATAAACAACAATTCTGGTGGGCCATCTTCTGCATCTTCTGGGGACTGCTCCTCCCCAATTTTGCTCAAGTCCCAGACATTCAGCCTTCAGTCAGTGCACTGGAAGCCAAAATAGTTTCGTTGTGAGGAGACCACCAAACCTGGAATATTTCATCCTTATAAGACTTAAAGGAATGCAACTTCGATTTCAGATTTCTAAGATCCCACAATGCAACTGTCTTATCAGCTGATCCTGTGGCAAGAATGAACTCACTATAAGGATTAAAAAGAAAGACAATTTACTTCGGCAGAGTGGGCATCCACTGAATGGCTCGGTTTAGAAGTATTATTTGGGTCCCAGATCATAAGCTTCTGATCATCAGCAACTGATCCAAAGAGAGATTCATAGAGGAGGTGCCAAGAAACATCTTTGACTACTGCTGTGTGTCCCATGAATATGGTCTTTGCATCCACTACTTTACCTTCCTTTGGAACAGCACTGAAGTCCCACAAGCAGATGGTATGGTCATCTGATGCACTAAGCAAGTGTCCACTGAGATTTGGGTTCCACGACAACCCATAGCCCTCCTTTTGATGTCCACGGAGGTACAAATCTGGGTTACACTCTCCAGAAGGGTCTGGTTTTGAAGGTGCTTGGTGTAGTCAAAAACAAGGACATCCCTGGATGGAGTCTTTGTTGCAATGATGCAAGGATTCTGGGACATATAACATATAACACTTCTCCTTCATGGTTAATCTTGATTTGAATTTCAATTTTCCCACTAACTGAGCCAAAGCCTCCAAATTCTCCTTCTTCACTGTCATAGTGAGAGGCATCAAACTGAGCATCATTGGGGAGCTGTACACTGGCTATCCCAAGAGGATTCTGTCCATCGGATATGTGTGTACCCAGGACAAGTCAATGAATGCTGAAATCTTTCCCTTCGGGTCTTGTTACATCTGGAAGCTCCTGTGCAGTCAGGCTGGGCCATTCTAGGGCATGGGTCATCACCAAGTTGTAGAGAAAAGGAGTATTTTTTTTCCATATTTTATACTCCTCGATCACTTGTTCTTTTACAGCATCATCAAAGGCTTCCTTGTCAGCCATGGCGGGCGGAGAAGCTGATGGATAAAATGACAGGTGGAGGGGCCTGGAGCTCCCGGGGTCACAGTGCAGTGAAGGTGGGGATGAGGGTGAAGGGGTGGGGGTGGGGGCTTGCTCTGCACTCATGGCCTCTATTGTTTCCAGAAATTCATTTTTGACCTGACATCCCTTCATATTTTCCACTGAGGCTTTATCCATTTGCATTTTTGCATTGCTATCCACTTCTGAGCCTGCATTTTGTTCCTCCTTGTTGCTGAAATAGTTTTCCAGGGTCGGGCTTTTTCTTTGTTTTTCGCTCATTTGGGTGTGCTTTTATTGGAACCTTACCTATATACTGAAACTCTGCTCCTAGGATGGAAGAAGTAGCATTGTAAGCTCACACTGTGGTCATTTCCAATGTCTGGGGTCCACCCAGCTGCATCTTGGGTCCTGTGGAGTGAGCACTCTGTGGGGCCAGGCCAGCTGGCCGCTGTAGGGAGGCCTGCAGGTTTTCCATCCAGATGCTACTTGAGCTAGATTGTGTTGGGTTCTGCGTTCTACAGCAGCAGCTGGACCCTGTTAGATTGCATTCCTTTCATTGCTGCCCTCATTGAGGGTTGAGTTAGAATCCACTACCCCTGAACTGTGCTGGGCTTCATTCCTCCCACCACTGCCCACACTGTATCAAGTTGCATTCTGCTCTCTCCTCCTGAGGCTAGGCTGAACCCAATTTTACTCCTTCCCAGTAGCTTGTACTGGATTGTGCCTGAGTTCCACCTTGGCAAACTTGACTTTGTTCTCCCCTCCTACCCCAGTGATGTGGGCTCTCCTTGCTATCCCTCTACACTGTTCTGGATAGAGAGCTCTACTTCACACTGTCTTCTGTGAGTCTCACTGCTCCAGGATTCCTTCGTTGGGAGGCAGTGTGTGTGTGTGTGTGTGTGTGTGTGTGTGTGTGTGTGTGTGTGTGTGAGAGAGAGAGAGAGAGAGAGAGAGAGAGAGAGAGAGAGAGAGAGAGAGAGAGAGAGATTATCTGGAAGTGGGTTTGGTGAGCTGGGAGCACTCCTTTTTCTGCCATTTTGACTCCCAGAAGGGGAATTTCCAATAGCTTAATTAGACTTCCAGCTTCCGGACTTTCCCTTTCTCAGCCAGTTTGCCTCCACATAAAGCATGAATATGACCCTATCACTCTCCAGCTCAAGAACCTTCAAGGGCACCTCAGTGTCTTTGACCCTTCACATCCTACCTGCCTTTGTAGGCTCATTGCACATTATTCCCCTTCACATGATTTTTGTGATAACTAAAATGGCATACTTACTGTTTTTCTGAACTCAGAATTCCTTCTCCTCCTTGCCTCCTGTAACAAATGAAATTCTCTGGGGAATATATATATATTTTTTTTAATTTAAATTTTGAATATTTTCCCATAGTTACATGTTTCATGTTCTTTCCCTCTCCCCCAAACCCCCCACCCCCATAGCTGACGCACAATTCCACTGGATTTTACATGTATCATTGATTAAGACCTAATTCTATATTATTGATAGTTGGACTAGAGTTATCGTTTAGTGTCTACATCCCCAATAATATTCCCATCAGGCCACTGATCAAGCAGTTGTTTTTATTCTGTGTTTTTACTCCCACAGTTCTTCCTCTGAGTGTGGCTAGTTTGCTCTGGATCCTTGCATTGCTGCTAGTAGAAAAGTCTGTTATGTTCAGTTGTACCACAGTGTATCAGTCTCTGTGTTTAAGGTTCTCCTGGATCTACTCCTTTCACTCTGCATCAATTTCCTGGAGGTCATTCCAGTTCACATGGAATCCCTCCAGTTTATTATTCCTTTGAGCACAGTAGTATTCCATCATCAACAGGTACCACAATTTCTTCAGCCATTCCCCAATCGAAGGACATTCCCTCATTTTCCAATTTTTTGCCACCACAAAGTGCATGGCTATAAATATTTTTGTACAAGTCTTTTTCCTTATGATCTCTTTGGGATATAAACCCAGCAGTGCTATGGCTGGATCAAAAGGCAGATAATCTTTTAGAGCTCTTTGGGCATAGTTCCAAATTACCATCCAGAATGTGGATCCATTCACAACTCCACCAGAAATGCATTAATATCCCAATTTTGCCACATCTCCTCCCACGTTCACCAGTTTCCTTTGCTGTCATGTTAGCTAATCTGCTAGGTGTGAGGTTGCTTTGATTTGCATTTCTCTAATTATAAGAGATTTAGAACACTTTTTCATGTGTTTGTTGATAATTTTGATTTCTTTATCTGAAAATTGCCTATTTGTGTCCCTTGCTGGGGGCTATATATATTAAATGTAATTTCTTAATCAAACTCTCAAGAAAATCTAATTAGCCAATGGACTCTCTGAGTAGCCTTAACAGATATCACAGAACTTGAGTGGGACAGAAGGCAGGGGCCCAAAAAGAGAGATATGATCGAGAGTAGCCAAGCAGCAGGGCTGGGCCAGAGAGAGGAGCATGACTAACTAAGCAGCTAGGCTTGGGGAGAAAAGAGTAAGAATGTAGTCAGAAAACAGGGACAAAAGATACCTCCTTCCTCAAGTCTAGAGCATATCTTATATATACCTTGAGCCATCCTCATCCAGTCCCTCCCTAGGACATCCTATGAGGTTTCTGATTGAAAGATAGCCACACAGGAAGTGGCCTCAGAGACCTTGGTTTCTCCCTCACCATTTCATCCCAGAAAGAAGCTACCAACCTCCTGCCATGTGACTAGACTACCATGACTGCTAGAACTGACTGACTTCATTATTTAAGAGAGTTCTTGTTTACAGATACATAAGAAGCAGGTCTCCACCCTGTCTATAAAAGATCTTGGCAAAAGAAGGGACGGCCCAACCTAGTTTCGTAGTCTTGGGAAGAGGCTATTGAAGCTTTCAAATCAAACTATTCTTGGGGGCCAAAGGGGGAACCAATTCAGTATACCAATCCACTATTAAATGTCTGCAACACTTTAGCCCAGGCTGTCCCCCATGCCTGACATGCATGTCCTCCTCTCTTCTGTCTCTTAGAATGCTGAGTTTCCTTCAAGGCCCAGCTAATGAGTTTTTCCATCTCCTATGGAAAGCCTTTCCAGCCTCCTGGTGTGTTTCCCTCCTCAAATGGTCATGTACTGCATATATCTTTCTGTCTACATGTTCTTTCCTCCTCAGGAATTAGTTTTGGGGTTTTGTCTTGGCATTCATATCACCTTTGTTTTTGTTACCCCTCCCATACTCTTTTATACCGCCCCTTTATGTGTTGTAAACTATCTTGCTTGTATTTGTGCCTTTAATGCTTAGCACAGTTCCTGGCACAGAGTAATTACTTTCTTTTTTTTTTTTTTAAACCCTTAACTTCTGTGTATTGGCTCCTAGGTGGAAGAGTGGTAAGGGTGGGCAATGGGGGTCAAGTGACTTGCCCAGGGTCACACAGCTGGGAAGTGTCTGAGGCCGGATTTGAACCCAAGACCACCCATCTCTAGGCCTGACTCTCAATCCACTGAGCTACCCAGCTGCACCCCCCCCCCAGAGTAAAGTAATTACTTTCTAAATGCTTTTTTCTTTGATTTATTCATTTGAGTTAATTCAGAGCCTCTGTGGGGGGCACTCAGGGATATTTTTGTGGGATTCCCAGTGGGTTTACAAATATGTCACTCTGAAGGATTTAGGACTCTGCTATCCTAACAATGAATGTTATTCTTATAGGGTGTTTGAGCGCTGTTGGCTTAGTGTCATTTTGAGGTTTTAGTAGATTCATGGGAGTTATTGTGGCATTACTAGGTGCTTGCTAGACTATTATAGGAGATCTCTGGGACCAGATGGGGCTTCCTTTTCAATTTCCTGGAAGGTTTCCAGGGGGTTCACAGATGAGTTCCCACTGGGAACCCACAGTTGCTTTGCTGACAGTCTATACCCCCTGCTCTCTGTGTTTGTTATGATGGTATCTGTGGAATCCTTTTGGTCTCACATGGTTATATCATAAGTATTGCCACCAGCTGTGTGTTTTTGTGGATCCTCCCTGGTCCCAGGGGGGACTCACCCAGGGATCTTGTCTGTTCTAGCTCTGAATTCCAGCTAGACTATGGAAGTGATGGTGTGGGATATTTTTAGGGTAGGCTTCCTTAGGGCTCCCAGGTATATTATTAGGTGTACCCTGACCTCAGATACCATTACAAGGTATTGTTATAGGATCGCTAGGCCTACGGAGGGCCCAAGGGGTAAAACTGGATGGTCTCCAGGTCACTTTCTGGGTTTAGGGGAGTTTTTCAAGGTTTTGGAGTTTCATCAATGTTAATCAATGAATGAATGAATGCTGTCTCTTGTCAGGCACTCTGCTTCCCCCTGCACCACATCCTATAATTCCTGGACCATATGCTGATGTCCCTTGTAAGGGATAAGCCTCTTCTGCTCTCATTTTAGCTCCCAGAGATTTACTCACACAGTCACATACCCCCACTCAGATTCCTACCCCACCCCTCCATGCTTCCTAGCCAGGTTTTTAGCACCCTCTGTCGAGGGAGGACTGCTTTCAGAGGGAAGCCCAGCTTCCAGCTCTCTCTAACCTCGCGTTGCTTTCTTTTCTTTCCGTTCACCTGCTCCTCTTATACCTTGCCCCAGAATTCTCCGCTTCTTTTTAATTCCTGTGTCTCCTTATCTCCTCTCTCTAGATCTCTCGAGGAGTCCTCACCTCCCTTCTCTTGCTTATGGCTTATAGTCCCCCAAGTCTCACTCCGTGGAGCCAGCCCTGGGAAATCGAGGGGATCCTGGGAGCCGGTGTATGAACTGTTCATCCATGACAATCCAAGAGTACAAGGGTGGAAGCTAGAGGAACCAGGGAGTTGGCAGTTTGGCTGAAGCAGATGGGAGGGCTGGGCACCCCCTCTGTCCTGGTAGGGTTTGTGGTGTGTCAGGTCACTGGGTGGCTATATACGGAGGATCTTAGAAGCAGAAAAAAAGGTCTGGGGCCCTTGCCTTGCCTCTAGTTAGCATCAGACGTAGCCATGGCCCTTCCCTTCTTCTCCCCCTGCACTGTTATTTTCCCTCTCTGCCCAGCAACAGCTTATTTCCTGCCTTGGCTCCCCAGGGCCTCATCCCAGATGCTCCCTCTTTCCATCTCCATCGTGGGGGGGGGCAGGGAGTGAAAACATCGAGGGAAAACTGTTCACAAGTTTCCATTCCCTGTGCTGCCCTTCCCCCGCCCCACTAGCTCTAGAACCCAGGCATTCAGCCAGCTGTCTGGTAGCTGTTGATCCCCAAATCCTCAGGCAGCCTGGTGGGGGGGGGTACAGAGGTGGGCATCTGGATTGGTGGCTAAATCCAATGAAGTTGGGTGATTTAAGGCCAGATTTCTGACCCTACACGACATGTCATCCTCTCAGAGTTGAGCTTAAAGCATCTGCCCCCTTACCCCCACCCTGCCCCCGCCATTGCAATCCTCAGACATCCAGCTTCTCCTCTCGGGCCCTCTCCCCAGAAGGCCCCAGGTGGCCGCCTCCCCAGCCTCACACCCTTCCCCGCACGGTCGGAGGCATCCATCCCGCCCCTCCCGGCCCCTCTTCTTAGGGACCCAGGTGTCCGGTCTTCTGTGGGAAGGGGAGATTTCTCAGGGATCCGCTCCCTTCCCTCCCACCTGCCTGTCCCAGCTGCCCTAGACCCCTTTGGCCCTCGTGGGAACGCGCGGCTGGGACCCTCATTGAACCGTCAGGACAAGCTGCTCCGTTCCCAGCCTCCTAGTCCCCGGCCCCGCCTCCTTTTCTGGTGTCTCCCGGGTGACCAGAGAGGCAGTGAGGACCGAGGCAAGTGTGCAGGCTTCAATGCCTGGGAGCTTGCGGCGGAGGGGTGGGCGGTGGCCCCCAGAGCTCCGGGCGTGATACGGCGGCGGAAGGGTTGGTATTGCTTGGTTTGAGCAACTTTGTCTCATACAGCCCATAACTAGGCTGGGAACCCGGGGAGGGGGGGGGGCAGGATGCGGAGACGCCCCTTTGGCTGTCTCTTCAGCACCCCTCTCCCTCCGTCACTGACTCAGTTTCCCTCCCAAACCTCTGGCCCCGATCTGACCTTGTTCTTAGGCTAAAAATAGCCCTCCATCCCCAGGTCGGCAGCTCAGCTGGGACCCCTGAGGCCTGGGCCGTTTATATCGTCTTTTCCACTTGGGGACCCGGGAGACTCGGCTTCCTCCCCCTAGGGCCGCGGCTGAGCGACTTTGTTCCACTGACTGAACGAACTCCCAGCCACACCCCAACAGGGAGCCCCCAAACCCCCCCTCCCAGGCCAGACCCCCTGCGTCTGCCCCTTAGCCCACTGCCCTCCCTCCTCCCCTCCCGACAGGTGCCCCCCCCTTCCCAGCCCCCTCCCCGGTCTCATTCTCAGCCTAGGAAGGGTTTTCTCAATGAGGAGGGGCGGGCCCAGTTGGGGGCGGGGCGGGGGCGGGCTGCCCAAGTGTGTAGCCTGGCCCAACCCGGGGGGACTTGCGGAGCGGCAGGCTAGCGGAGAGACTGGAAGAAGCCGGAGCCCCGCTTCCAGGAGCTTGAGCCTGAGGGGTCCGGAGGGCCGCCTTGGGGGCGAAAGGAGCAGAAGGGGCGGGGCTCCAGAAGAGCTTTTTGTGGGGGACAGAAAGTTTGGGGAGTTGAGGAAGCCCCAAGCCGGCCAAGATGCTTTCGGGCCACTTCCTTCTGCTGCTCCTTCTCCTGGGCTCCAGTGCAGGTACGGGATAGGAAGTGAGCGGAGGGGTAGCGCTCTCTCCGCGAGCCTCATTTTCCTTTCCAGTTCTTCCAGCTCTGGTGGGGCGGGGGGCAGGCCTCAGAGCCAGCAGCACCAGCTCTAGGGCTCTGGGGGGGGAGGACAGAGACCAGGGAAGGGGACAGGTCCGAAGCTGGGTCCTGGGGGAAGGGACCAGTGCACCGGAATTCTGTTACCTTCCACAGAAGAGCACTGAGACTGGGGCCAAGGGAGAGGAGAGGGTGAGGTCTAGTTCTGCTCCCACCCTACCTACCTTAGGGGAGAGGTCTGGCCTTTCCAAGCCTGGCCGGGGGCCTGAGGAAGGTTGGGCTCCCTGCAGCTCCCTGAGAAGCTCTTGATTGTCTTTCTCCTCTGCCAGGCCATGCTCCCCATTTCCTACAGCAGCCTGAAGACCTGGAGGTTGTCCTGGGGGAGGAGGCCACGCTCCCCTGTGTCCTCAGCGGCTATCATGGTTTGGTTCAATGGACAAAAGATGGACTAGCCCTGGGGGGTGAACGGGATCTGCCTGGTGAGAAGAAGCCTCAGGAGTGATTTAGGGGCTGGAGCATCTCTGGAAAGGGGATTAGAGAAGTCTTGGCTGCACTGGGCTTTGGAAATCTGAACCTTCTCCCTTTGGTTACATGGCTCTCCCAGGGTGGTCCCGGTACTGGATCTCTGGAGACAGGGCCACTGGCCACCATGACCTGCACATCGGGGCAGCTGAACTGGGCGACGAAGCATCCTACGAGTGTCAGGCCACCCAGGCCGCTCTTCGCTCCCGACCGGCTCGGCTCCAGGTACTTGGTGAGTGATACGTGATCCCTTTTCTAGCTGGGACTCTTTGGGGCATTTGTCCCAACTCACTGGTCCAACCTCACACATTTGGCCTCCAGGACTCAAGAACTGGTCCCCCATGTATTGCTTCAAGGTCCCAAGTGTTTGCCTCCTCTATTGCTAACTATGTGTGCCCGTACAAGGCACAGGATGGGGTCTCTGATGAAACAGGGAGGGCTGGGGCTCACTGTTCTGCTTTTCTCCTTAGTTCCCCCAGAAGCACCTGAAGTGTTAGGGGCTCCAACGGTGGCTCTGGTCGCTGGGGTTCCTGGGAATCTGACCTGCCGGACCCGAGGTGGAGCTCGACCGATGCCTGAGCTGCTCTGGTTTCGGGATGGGGTCCGTCTGGAAGGAGCCACTTACAGCCAGGTCAGATTATAATCTGGAGCTGCCTCCCTCACAGCATGGAGAGGACAGAATGTTCTGTGGAAACTTTTGCAAGCTGTTGGGTAACAGCGACCTCTCCAGGGGATGAGAATCCAGAGATAAATTGGGCTCTTTCCTCACTGAGGGTCAAAGAAGTCAACCACCCTTAACCCCCTTCCCTTTTTCCACCCCCCAGACTCTGCTGCCCAGTGGGATCCTGGGAGCAGTGGAGAGCTCTCTCTCAATCACTCCCTCTGCCCAGGATGACGGTGCCTCTTTCATCTGCCAGGCCCGAAGCCCAGCCTTGCCCAGGGGGAAAGACACTAAGGTCACCCTCAGCCTGCAGTGTGAGAACTGGACATCTGGGATCTGTGGGGGATTTGAAGGGCTCTTGGACAAGGAAGCAAGGGATGTTGGGCAACTCCTGCTTTACTCTGACTACAATCTCCTTCCATCTCCTAGATCCCCCAGTGGTGACCCTTTCTGCTGAGCCACAGACTGTGCCCGAGGGTGGGAAGGTCACATTTCTGTGCAGAGCAACAGCCCACCCCCCAGTCATTGGCTACAGGTGAGCCTACAAAACAGTGGGACTCTCAAGACTCCGTACTTGAGGCCCCCACCAATACTGAGCCTTCCCATCCCCCAGGTGGGCAAAAGGGGGATCTGTGCTGCCTGGAGCTCGAGGGCCCCTTTTAGAGGTGAAAGCTGATGCTTCCTTCCTGACTGAACCTGTGTCCTGTGAGGCTACCAATGCCGTGGGCAGCACCAATCGGAGCACAGCATTGGATGTGCAGTGTGAGTAGAGGGGCAAGACCTCTTGTCTCCAAAGGGGCTGTGACTGGGATGTTCCTAGTGTCTGGGTCCCTACAGCAGGTAAAGAAGCTGTCTTCTTGAGGCAGCTGGGTAGCTCAGTGAATCAAGAGCCTGGCCTAGAGATCCAGGCTTCAAATCTGGCCTCAGACACCTCCTAGCTGGGTGACCCTGGACAAGTCACTTCACTCCCATTGCCTAGCCCTTACTGCTCTTCTGCCTTGGAACCAATACAGAGTATTGATTCTAAAACGAAAATTAAGGGTTTTTAAAAAAATCTATCATGCAGGGCTTCCTGCAGGGCTTGGGAGGACTGTGAGGCCCTCCTGATGCCTTGAGGCACTCTCAAAGCCTAGAGGTGGCTGGGCAGCTTAGGAGGGCTGCAGCCTGGGTCCTCCTAGCCTCACTGACAGCCTCCTTTAACCTCTAGTCGGTCCTCTCCTCCTTTCTCCGCCTGAGCCACTGGCGGTGGATGTGGGGGAAGACGCCTCCTTCACCTGCACCTGGAAGGGAAACCCACCCCCACGAGTAACCTGGGTCCGTCATGGGGGGTCGAAGGTAAGGGACAGAGTGAGGGGCAGGGCCAGGGCTCTGGATTTAGCCCATTTTCTCCTTCCCATCTCCCCTAACCCACTCGTCTTGTGTCCACAGATCCTCAGTTCTGGGCCCACCTTGCGTCTGGTGTCCGTGGGGCCCGGAGACTCGGGAAGCTACCAGTGTCGGGTGGAGCCAGGACCTTCAGGAATGGGGGGCGGCCTGGGGGAGGCCACCTTGACTGTGCACGGTGAGCAGAGGTTGGGGGCAGGCCAGAGGGCAGGGGGTAGAGAAGCCTGGGTGAGGGCCAGAGAGGCCCTGACTGCACCTTGAATCCTCCCAGGCCCCCCGGCAGTGACTGCCCTGCACTCGCCTCCTGCTGCCCTGGGAGCCCCGGCCCGGCTGGAGTGCCTTGTGCTCGGATCTCCAGCCCCTGATGCAGTGGTGAGCCCTTCGGCCTCAGCCTCCACACCCACCCGCCGACCCCCAGGCTCCAGCCCGAGCTGAACCTTCCCTTCTCCCTGTCCCTGCAGGTCTGGTCCTGGGGCGAGGGCGACCTGGCCTCAGGCTCTCGAGGCCGCTTCCTGGTGGAGACGGTCCCTGCCCCGGGGGCTGCCGGGAGTGGGCCGCGGGGGCTGCTCTCGGTGCTGCACATCTCAGGGACTCGGGAAGCAGACTTCGCCAGAGACTTCAACTGTAGCGCTCGGAACCGGCTGGGCGAGGCCGGCGCCAGATCCGGGCTGACCCGCAGTGGTGAGCCCTGAGCCCCGCAAGCCCCTGGCCTCTTGGGCGAGGAGTTCAGGGCCCTAAGGCCCCCGGGGCGGGGCGGGGGCGGGGGACGGGACCCAGCACCTTCCACACTTCGTGGGAAGCCTGCCCTGCTTTCGGGATGGCGCGGCCCTCAAGGCCCCGCTTTGATCCCTGTATCCTCTGCCAGACCCCCTGCCCCTGGTGCGCCTCGTGGCCGGAGTGGCTGCCGCAGCCACCGCCTTCCTGTTGCTGCTCATCGCGGGGGGCGCCCACTGCTGCTGGCGCCGAGCTCGAGGTCAGTGTAGTCCGTTGGGGTCCTTCCCGCCTCGCTGGCCCCTAGTCACTCCTGGTTCAGCTCGCCGGGTTTCTGGGGTACCGCCCTCAAGCTCCGCCCTTCTCCCCACCCCCAGGCTCCGGAGCCAGGATCTCTAAGCGGGACATCCTAGTGCAAATCACCGACAGCGATGGTTCCAGCCCTCGGGCCCCGGAGGAAGAGGACGAGGGGAGCCGGGAAGACCGGGTATGCGCCCCCGCGAGGCTGCGGAAGCCCTAGTGGGAGGGGAGGGGAGGGGCGGGGCTGTCCTAGGACGCTCGGTGACAGGCACGGTGCCGCCCTGCAGGTCTCCAGCAGCGAGTCCCCCGGCACTGCCCACACCAAGCAGAGCGACCTGGAGGCCGAGGAGGAGGCGGGGCCCGAGGCCAAGGTGGGCGGAGCCTGTAGGTTCTGGGGCCCATTCTAACAGCCTTCCTGTCTGTCTGACTTCTTCCCTGCATCCCTTTCGGGGTCCCGCAGTCGCCTGACTGCTTTCTCTTTCCTTCTCTTGCTCAGGCCCTGCTTGGCCCACCTCTCCGAAGTCCTTCCTGTCAGGGCACATCATTATGGGAGGGAGGGGGGGTCTCTTTCCCCCATTGGCCTAGTTGTGGCTCCTCGGTTTCTCTCCTCTATCAGCCACCGCCCAGGCTCCCTGCTGTCTCCCTTCGGTCTCCCTGGCTCCTCCAAAGCTCTTTCTTGGGTCTGGCCCCTCATATGGACTCTCCTGGGGCCTCTGTTGCCCCCCTTTCCTGATGCCTCCGGCCCATTTTCATCCCTTTCATCTCTCCCAGGATCCCACTAACGGCTACTATAAAGTTCGATGTGCCGTCGGGAGCCAGGACCCCGGACCTGCCCTGTTCTCCTCGCCAGCGTCCCCTGTCTTCCCTGCCAGCCCCTCTGGACTCTATGACCTGGCCCCTCACCTGGCCTTATTCCCCCCGGACCTAGGGGGCCTCTACCTGCCCCGGGAGGGCTACCTCACCACTCCATACACCCGGGCGTTCAGCAGCTATGTCAGATCCACCCCGTATGGGGCCCCTGAGCCAGCCCCTGGGGCGCCCCCCTTTTCCTACACTGTCCTCCCAGTTCCTGGCCACCAGCGCCTTCAAACCCACGTGTGACCTGCTGCTCAGCCCGCCAGCCAAGGGAAGGCCTCTGGAAAGTCTCCAGTCTTCTTGGGTGATGAACTGGGCCACCAAGATTCCCCCCTCAAGAGAGCAAACCAAGTCTGGGAATGGGGAGGGAGGAGGGGAAAGACTTTGATGGACAGCTGACCCAGCAAATGGGAAAGGCTCAAGCCAAACCACGCCAACAGGTCACTCCAGTCGAGAGAATTCAAAGTGGCAGGTGGGCTAGGACGGAACCCTGGTATACAGGGGACGGCATCGAGGATGGCATCGAGGGCACAGATATCCAAAAGCAGAGCCAGGATGGCATGAAGACCGAGACTGCCTGGTGGGTGCTCAGTCTCATAGAAACGTGCCAACATGGCTTGGTGGGCCCAAGGTGGCCACCTCACCTGCGGGGGAGGAGGGCACCTGGGGTGCGTTTCTCCAAGTGGCCCCATTGCCGAGGCAAATACGAATTGGGAAATGTGGGGTAGATGTCGGGGTTTGAATATTTATGTTTAATAAAAAAAATTTTAAAAAGGAAAACCCTTCGTGTGAGATCTTTTGCTAGCCAAAAGCAGCCGGGTCATGGAAGACTGTCCGCAGGGCTATTCTAGCCCTTCAGCCCCGGGGCAGGGCCCTTCGGCAGCTGAGGAAGCCGGCGGGGGAGGGGGGCGGTATCGTGACTGTGGAGATGGCGTGCCCAGGTGTCTGAGGGGGCTGGGAGACCTCTGCTTCGATCGCCCACGCATGGCGAGGTCCTCAAGAGGTCTAGGAGGCGGCCCGGGGCCCAGTGCGTGCAGCAGGGCGAGCACTCTCACCCGCGCTATTGTCCGGGCCAGGGAGGCGGGGCCGGGGCGGGGCTGGCGGCGCCGGCGCAGCCCGGGGCTGGGGGGGGCAGCAGGAGGAGGAGGCGGCGGCGGTGCTGGGAGCTCCTGTCACCGGCGGGCCCAGGGCGGGGAAACCCGGGGGAGGGGGCTGGCGGAGTGAAAGGAGGGCCACCAACCAAGGACTGGGGGAAGGGTAGGGCGAGCTCGTCTGAGCCGGGAGGAAGGCCGGGCCGGGCCGAGCGAGGAAGCGGATCGCGGGCCCACGGCTCGCTGCAGGGCCAGGCAGGGGAGACAGAGGAGGGGGCTCGGGCCCCGGCCCCGGCCCGGATATGGGGGCAGCGAACCCCGCGGCCCGCGGGCTCGGCCGCCGCCTCTCTTCGCTGCTACTGCTG
>NC_058132.1:29042650-29057905 GCF_016433145.1 Gracilinanus agilis
TCTCTCTCTCTCTCTCTCTCTCTCTCTCTCTCTCTCTCTCTCTCTCTTAACCCTTACCTTCCATCCGAGAAGCAATGCTATGTATGGCAGTGGGGGTCAAGTGACTTGCCCAGGGTCACCCGGCTAGGAAGTGTCTGAGATTAGAATTGAACCCAGGACCTCTCATCTCTGGGCCTGGCGCTCTATCCCCTGAGCCAGCCAGCTGCTCCTTGTTTCTGGTCCCCATCCTGTGTGTTCCCTGGTGGTGGGGACAAAGTCCAACACCCCCTCCTTTCTAAACCCCAGGTGCAGACCCACCTCCAGGTGATCGAGGAGCGCATGAATCAAAGCCTGGGGCTGCTGGAGCAGAACCCACGCCTGGCCCGGGAGCTGCAGCCTCAAATCCGTGGGTCCCCCTGCTCTTAACCCTCCACTCTCCCCTCCAGCCAGTCCCCAAATACCGAATCCTGACCTACACCGTCCCTCCCCATCCCTGGGGAGGGGACAGCGTCAGGGTCTCTCCGCAGCCCTTCAGCGTGTTTTGTTTTGGTCCCCTGCAGAGGATCTGCTGCGGGCCGAGCATGTTGGTCCCGGGGAGCTGGAGGCGCCTCCCCCAGGGGGCAGCAGTGAGGATGGGGGTGGCCCCCTGCCACCTGCTGCGGACGAAGGTGAACCTCCCTGATGGGGAGGAGAGGGCGGCCGGGGGCTGGGCCAGGGGCTCCTGGGGCAAACGGGTCCCACCGGTGAGTCAGGACAACTCCTGCCTCGTTCTCTGATCTCTCACCTTTCTCTCTCCTTCTCCCCATCAACCCCCGCAGACATGGGTGCAACGATGCCGCTTAAAGGTGAGTGGAAGGCCACGATGTCTTCTCTCTGCGACAGGGGGTGCCGCCAAGGCCTTGAGAATTATTGGGGTCTGAGGGGAGGAGCTCAAGGGGACGGGCGCGGGCCCAGCCGGAATCTAAGGGAGGGTTTCTTGGGTGCAGGGTCCAGCGAAGGGGATGGAGCGGAGCGACTTCAGGAGCACAAGGTGAGCAGCTGCCAACGCCTGACCCGGCTGAGGGTCCCCGGCGGGCTTCTCCGAGCGGGGGGGAGGCTGGAGCCAGGATCCTGGACGGCTTGGGGGTGAGGGGCTGGAAGAAGGGGACCCCTGAGTCGCTTCTGCGCCTCTCCTTTCCCCCAGGTGAATGTCTCCGTCCCTCGGGGTCTCCCATTCCGTTCTCCTGAGATCCAGAGAGATGAGCTGGTGAGTCTGGTTTGGGACCCCGATTGCGGGGGTCGGAGGTCTGAGATCGCATCTCCTGACACTCCGGGGATCCGCGTGGGGCCAGGTCAGGCTGTGATTCTGGTTTCTCCCACAGGAGCCGGGAATGGGCGCAGGGACAGGTGTGGCCCGCGGGGCTGTGGCGGGGCTCCTGGTGGTGGCAGTGGCCGTGGCTGCTGTCGTCGTCCTGTCTCTGCTGGTGGCCCGGAGGAGGCGACCTTACGGGGCCATCAGCCATGGGGTGGTGGAGGTGAGCCCACTCACCCTGGGACTGGGACTCGGGGGGATGGAGGGATTATGGGAGATGAAGGGTGCGAGAGTCCGGGGGTCGCTCAGGGATGTCCAGGGCTCAAGAATTTCACTCTCCTCATTCCATTCCCGGTCCTAGGTGGACCCGATGCTGAGCCTGGAGGAGCAGCAGCTCCGGGAGCTTCAGAGACATGGGTATGAGAACCCGACCTATCGGTTCCTGGAGGAGCGACCCTGAGGGACCGGACCCTCCCCCCAACCCCCGAGTCCCCAAACCCTAATTCTGGGGAATCCCCAAACCCCCAACCTCTGACCCAGAAGGATCCCCAAGCCCCCAGTCCCTGCCTTTGGGGGACCCTTAAACCCCCAACCTCTGACCCTCTGGGCCCTAAAACTCCTGCTCTCTGACCTTAGAGCACCCCTAAGCCTGCGGCTCCCCATCTCCTCCCCTAATTTATTTTCTAAGTTAATTGGGTGCAGAAAAGCTGCCCCACTCCACCCCAGGGCTCCCACTCCGTGTCTCCTATCTTGTGTCCCAGTGAAACTAATGACTCAATAAACCTTCCCTGTCCAACTGCCCCGTCCGTCTCTCTTGGCCAGGCACAGATGGGGGCTGGGATGGGGATTCCCCCATGGAATGGTCAAACGAGATGATTTTCATAAAGCGCTCAGCACAGTGAAGCCTGGTGCCTCGTAGGTGCCAGCTGGATGCTTAGACACCCCCCCTTCCCCTTGGGCAGCCAGCTAGATATGGGGGCGGTGGAGGGCATGGAGGGCAGCCTAGAGATCCGCGTGGAAACAAAACCAGCCTAAGCTGCTGCCACTTTAGAGAGGGCCAGGGTGGGAGGTGATCTGCCTGAGGGTCCCCGGCTCTGCCCTAGACACCTCCAGCCCACCCCCGTGTGCCAAGGCTAGTGTGTGTGGACTGTTTGCAAGAAGAGCCGAGATCTGGACCAGCTCTAGAAGTTGGGGGGGTGGCATTCACCAGCAGGAGTGTCAGAGTGGCTTCTACATATGTGTGTGTGAAATTGAGAAATCAAGGCATGGCCCTGGTAGGAGGCAGGGGCCCTTCGCACAGCTAGGAACCCAGGGAAACCTCCTGGCCTCTTCACAGATGGGAGCCAAGTTTGGGGAGGGGGCTGCCTCCCTTCTGAAGAGTGCCCAAGCCCACATCCTAGCACGAGAGACCATCCCCTGGTGTGGGAACCCGGGGCCCCAGACTTCAGCATCGTTCCTTACTGGGTGGCCTTACATCAGGTGCTTATCTACTTTGTGCCTCAGTTTCCCTCCCTGGGTCCCTGTGGGATGCTGTGCCTGAGGGGCTCTGCCTCCATACTTTCCTACCAGTAGTCAGACCCCCAAATCCAGGCCCCTAGGTTATTCTCCACCTCAAGGACAAGAGAAGACGGTATAGGGTCCGAATCAAATTTAATTGAAGGGCAGGAGGGTTGGGTGAGATATCTGGGGCTAAATCTGTTTCACAGAAACAAGTTGGGGGGGGGGCTTCGATTTCACAGAAATCATCACACACTCCCCTCCCCCACTGCTTCCCCAGCAGTTCACCCCCACCAAGGGCTGTGGACATCAGGGGAGTTTTAATGTAAGACTCCCCAGGACAGGGGGGCAGGGAGAAATGGCCAATGGGGGTCCAAATAAATTATCATAGATTTGCATACATAAGCATACGGCTTGGTTGTCCCTCAGGGACAGGAGAGGTTGGACGAATGTGGACTGGAGAATCAGTCCAGGTATGGGCCCAGAGTCCTATGAGGACGAGGCCAGAGGGAGGGCCCGGCTTCTCTTCAACAACTGCCTCAGCTGGAAAGACAAGACAGAGACCAGGGTGGGTCATGGGGGAGAGCTCTGAAGGGAGCAGAGGGCAGTTAGGGGTAGTCTTGGGGCAGAGGGCTAAGTCAGGGTTCGAAGGACAGAGAGCAGCCACCAGAGGTCAAGGGCAGGATGGGAAAAGGAAAAGGGGTGAGGCCAATGGTCAGTAGTAATCAGGGGTGGAGATCTGGGAGGGAAAAGCAAATAGGGGAGGCCCATGGGTCAATTCTAGTTATGTAGAGGGGCCAGGGGCTGCTGTCCTTACTGCTTCTGAGGCTGGTCCGGGTCCCAGCAGATGGGCAGGCTGCTCATTTTCCAGATTTCGCAGGGCAGGATCTGCCCCAGCCGCCAGAAGCCCACGAATGATGGGCTCCTGCAAGGATCCTGGGGGCAGTGCGGCCGCCATATGCAAGGCCGTGTTCCCATGGGCCTGGTGGGGACCAAGGGGTGGAGGGTGATGAAGAGGGAGATCTGAGTCCTGACCTTGCTGTGTGACATCACTTCCCTCCCTGCCAAAACCTATTTCCAGCTCTTCACTGGGGAAAAGTCTCTTTGACTATACCTTGAAATGTCCTAAGGACCAACTGGGTTCTGGGACCAAAAAACCCTCCCAGAGCTTCCTGAACCCTCTTCCTTTATCTCCACCCCCAGGAGCACCCCTTCTGCTCTGTGCCTGTCCTCTCTGATCCCTTCTCCCAAGGTCTTGGCCCAGGCTCCTACCTTCATGTTCACAAAGGCCCTTGGGTCCTCATTAGGCAGGTCCAGCAACATCTGGACAAGGGAGAGATTGCCCCCTTGGACGGCCAGGTGCAGAACAGTTTTGTTACTCTTGAATTCCTGGAGAAAGGGGACAGTGAGGGCTGGAGCATCAGCCTACCGGCTTCTCTAAGCACAGGAACTGAGGTTTTAGGACTCCCTTCCTGTGTTCTCAGGCACTGATGTGTCCACCCATCCACCCATCCACACACCTCCTCAGGGACCCTGCCCACCTGGCTGGTATGGTCAGCCCCCATTTGTAACAGCATCTGGACACAGGCCAGTCTGTCCCGGGCTGGGACAGTCATTGTCCTGGGGCTGCAAGCAGGCTGCTGGGTGGCCTCATTGAGGGAGAGAACAGCAGCATGGAGAGGGGTGAGGCCTGGGGGGAGTAAAAATCCACAGGAGCCATGACTTTTGACAGTCTCTGAGGGACTCCCCAGTGATTTGTCCAGACAGCCCCCATCCACATAGGACTCACCCTCAAAGTCCCTGGTCTCCAAGTTCACCCGAATCCCTGAATTAAACACAGCCTGGAGGGAGGGATGGGATCAGTTACAGTCAGCCAGCTTCCCTGAGAGTTGGGTCTCCAGACCCCATACAGCCTTCATAACTCATTCTCTCTCTAGGACCTCAGACACCCTGAGGTCCTAGAGTCCTGATCTCTTCCAAACCTCTGGCCCCAGCCCACTCAGATTCCCAGGTATCCTAGCTTCAGCTTCTGTCCCCTGTCTGCTGGGGATACCGTCGGCCAATCTCCCCGAGCCCCTCTCACCGTGAGGACCCCAGGCAGGCCATAGGTGGCAGCCAGATGAAGGATGGTCCGTCCATGGTGGTCAGTGGCATTGGGCTCAGCCCCCAGGGTCAACAGATCTTGGACGATCAGTGGCTGGTTGGCTGCAGCTGCTACAAGGAGTGGCGTCTGCAGGGGAAAAGGTGTTTGAATGTTGGCCTGGGGCATACCAGCCTTCTGGAGCCTGGATCCACTGCTCTGCCCCCTCACCTTTCCTTTGTGTTCCCGGATGTCCAGCTGTCCACAGCCCTGCAGGACCTCAGCGGCGGCATAGGCTGACCAGCGCAGGCCTTGGGCAGCAAACAGGTGCAGGAGCCTAGGGTGGGGAGGGGACAGTGATGAACTGAGGGTCAGACCTCTTTCCTGGCCTTCTCCAAATTTCCCAGACCACCATCACCAAACTCACGTGTCCCCCTCCTCGTCCTGAGTCAGCAGTCGTTGTAGTCCCAGGGCATGAACCTCAGCCCTGGCAGCATCCAGCGAAGCCCCTTGTGGTGCCAGGAGCTGAGGGGGCCCTGGGACCCCCCAGGGGCCAGCTGGAGGAGGGGTTGGCTCCATATATGTTCCAGTGGCATCCACAGGGCTCTGGGTGGGCAGGGAGAGGGAATGGAATAAAGCCAGCTTTGAACAGGAGGGGCTGGGGCTTTGGAACCCAGGCCCAAATGGGGGAGGGGGCTGGGATACCAAGGCCTAAAGAGGAAATGGGGGGGGGGGTTGCACGGATGGAAGATGGGGCCCTTCTATAAAAAGATTGATCTTTCCTTAAAATGAATCATCCATTCCACAAAGTGAATCACCATTTCCTCCTTTCCTTTCTAAGCATTTTAATTTGGTCATGGGTGGGTGGAGTTTAAATGGGGAGGGGGAAGGCCAGGGAAAGAGAGGACCGGACAGGTCAGCTCTTGAGCCTGGAAAACTCTCCCGGGCTCTGGGGGCCTCACCTCCAGGAGGGGAGGGAAGGAAGTCAACCCTCCAGGTTCTGTGACTGGGAAGAGGCCGGCTGGGTAGAAAGCTTCCGCGGAGGCTGCGCAGTGGTAGTGGCAGTCCGAGTACAGGGCTTGGGCTTCCAGGTCCCACCCTGTGGCTTGAGCTGGGGGTGCAGACGGCCCCCCGAGGCCAGCCACCTGGACTTCCTGGCCCCCCGGAAATGGGCATGGAAGACCTGCAGGGAAGAAGGGATCAGAAACAAAGCGCAATTCAGCCTGGCCTTGGGGCTGGAAGTCAGGATGCTGGGGTGGGGGCTGGAAAATGGGGTCATTTTTTCGTCTTCAGACTCACCTGGCTCCGTCTCATTTGCAGAGGTCGTGGAGACCGGCCCCTGGTTAAAGAGGGAAGAGGGAAAGGTCAGGTTCAACGTGGAGGCCCCGCTTCCTCCCGTCCCACTCCATCCCACCCACTCCAGGGGCCCGGAGGGATGATGGACTACATCTCCCAGTGGACCGTGGAGCCCAGTAGAATCCCGATGCCAGTCGGAGGCCGCTAGTCCTGCTGGGAAATGTAGTTTGGAGCCTCTCCCACCTTACCGGAGGCTGGTAGTTGGTGTCAGGTTGCCGTCGCCGCCTTTGAGCCTCCAACAGTTTCTTCACGGTCTGAGATGGGCAGTGGCTGCGCTCTCCCCGGCTCACTGAGGAGAGTTAGGGGGAGGGTTATCTGAGGTCCAGGCTCTGGGGTGGGGGTGAGGGGTCCTCCCCCTCCTCTTCCCTGCTGCTCTCACGGAAAACGGGAGCAGCGTTCCCCACGTGGGGACTCCCCCACCCACCCACCCACCCCCCGCAGTTTCCCACGTCTTGGAAACCCGGGGTGGAGAGGTGGGGGCGGCCTAACATTTATCCAGTGTCCCGGCGCACATCTCCTTTCCGGGGATCCTACACCCAGCCCCGGCCCCCTGAACCTTGACTTCTGCTTGCGTCCTGTCACTCCTTTGGGATTCAATCTCAGGTCCCCAAAACCTTGATTTCTGGGGCGCCCGAGCATCAATCCCCTCCAGCCTCCTCCTCAGGGACCCATGATCTCCTGTCCCGCGACGCCTAGAGGCCCCCTGTCCCCCAGTCTCAGCACCCCCCATCGGAAACTCGGGAAGGAACCTTAAGTAGCTTCCACACCCGAGAGGCCTTCCGAACCTCTCAGCCTCTCCCTGACTCTCAGGGAAAGCTGCCTCTCGCCAGGTCAGCTCCCCCAGCTTTTCTTGATTCGTGGTCAGGCCTAGCACCGGACTCGGAGGATGCCGAGACAAAGATCCCGCTCTCTAGGAATTAGACTGCCTGGAAAACAGGCTCGGGTCGGAGGTCGGGATTCCCGCCTTCTAGGTCTGGTCTTAAATCTCCTTCTCAAGGTAAGAGGATGGGACTGGATGATCTCTAAACGCCCGGGGGAGAATCTATGAACCAGGCATCCAGCCCTCGGGTACTCAGTTGTCCAGGCTTTGTCCCTTAGAGCATCCGAGCACCCAGGAATTCAGCTCTTCCCCCAATGCGGGGAGATCCAGGCTCAATTCTGTGGCCCTCCTCCCTCCCCCTCGTTGCTCCCTAGGGTCAGGCGGAGGAAGGGTTAAAGTGGGGGCGGACGGTTTCGGAAAGGAGTCCGGAAAGAACGCGATGACGTCACTCTACCGTCACCCCTGCGCTAGGGAATCTTCCATCTGCCACCATCCCTCCCTGGGGACCCAGGTGTCCAGCCCGATGAGGGAAGGGTGAGGGGTGGGGAGGGCAGTC
Organism: Gracilinanus agilis; assembly: GCF_016433145.1. NCBI lineage: Eukaryota > Metazoa > Chordata > Mammalia > Didelphimorphia > Didelphidae > Gracilinanus > Gracilinanus agilis. Next base: position 29,050,230 of record NC_058132.1, read on the forward strand.
AAGCGTAGTGACCACGGAATCCCCGCGTAAGGGGAATCCCTGCTCGGCCCCAAGTCCCTAGAGGCGGGCGGGGGAACTCCCAGGGCTAGGAGGGTCCCAGGCACGCCCTGTCCCGGAACCCGACACCCATCTCCCCCCTCTCGCCCCCCCCCCCCCCCACCCCCTCGGAGACTCAGGAATCCCTCCAACCACTCCGTCAACTCTGACTATCCAAGACCCTGGAATGCCCCTTCCCGGCCCTTGCTTTGACTCTCAGATCCCGGGTCGTCCCAATGCCTTCCATCCTTGACCCTTCAGCACCCCGGGGTCCCGTGCCTCTCTACTCTGACCCTACGGGGCTCAGGGATGGAGATTTCTCCGGCTTGAATCTTCCTTTTCTGCAGGCTATCATCATCCCTTACTTTCCAGGACCCAGGAGTCCCAAATCCCACACAGCTCGAGCACTCTGGGATTCCGGAGTCACACAACCACGTTCCCCACCTCTTTCTCTACCTCTCGGGGCTCTGGGTTCCAGCTCCCGGCCCCTTACCCCAGCTCTGATCCTCCAAGATCCCTAGTCCCACCAGCAGCTCAGCGAGGCGCCTTGGGACAGGGAATCCTTAACCCTTGCTCTAGTCTAGTCTGCCTGTCCTAGACTAGGGGTTTCAGTTTGAGGATAAAATGCTTCTTGACCTGCCTCTCCCTCAAGGGCTCAGAGGCCCCCCGCAGCCCGATGTCCCCTTCCCCCACCCCATCCAGGTATCTCATACTGGCCAATGGCATCCCAGGCCTCGGATACCAGACATCTGGATCCCGTCCCGGCCCCCCACCCCACTCCCCAGTCCTGGAGAAAATTACCTTTAGAATTCCGGGGCGCTGGTGGCGGGGCCCCCGGGCCACCCCGGCTTCGGCGCTGCGCCAGCCTCTCCTCTATCCGGGGAGCCGGAGCTGTTCCCCGATTCTCGACCGGGCCCGCGCGGGCGCTTTAAATCCTGGCCCAGTCCCGCCCTCGCCCCGCCTTTGGGGCGGCCCCGGGAGTCCCTGACAGGCAGAGCCTCCATGGGTCTGGGAGGCATGGGGTGTACTCGGTGTCTTCCGGACCATTGGTCGGGCGTCAGGGTCCGGGGACCCTGCTGCCTCTCTCCAGGGAGCCTCCTCCACTCTACCACGCCTCAGTGAACACGTGGAGTGCCGGGCTAGGCAGCCCCTGCCGGCAAAAAGCTCCTGTGCCCGGCCCTCCCCCTTTGGGATCATTCTAAGTCTGCCTTCGCTCGGCCATTGCTCCTGATGCTGCCCCGGGGCTCCGTTTCCCTTGAAGCAGCTGAGGCTTCCAGACACCCCTTTTCTACCACTTCTCCCACCCCTGGGCCCGACCACGATTTATAAGGTGTTTTTTTTTTTGGAGGGGGGGCTCCAAGCCTCCTTGAACCCGAGCCCTCTGGAGCCTCGAGCATCCTGCCTCTGAGCCGCTGTTCCTCAGGAGACCTAGGCGGGCTGCCACCTAGCCCCGACCCTTGAAGCTCCGGGATGCCTGTGACCCAGCTCCCCTGACGACCTACGGATCTTGTCTCAAACCCTTCCAGTGGGGGTCCCGGGTGGATCCAGAGATCCAGTGTCTCATTTCCCAGTCACAACCCTTTCAGACACCCCTGAGTCCTGTTTCCCAGTGCCTGCCAGTCTCTGTGGGACACCTAAGCTTGTCTCCCAGTTTTTTTATGCCACCCTACGGGATACTGGCTTCGGAACCCACAAAGCCAGCTCCCAAGCGCCCTCCCGCGGCCCAGGGGGCCTCACCCCTTTTACTTCCCCGCCCTTTTCCTCCCCCTAGAAAACTCCCCCTCCATCTTGCTGGGGCCAGGAAGCTAGGTTGCTGCTGACCTATGCCATCTTCTTAACTGGCCGCCACACCTATTGCTCCTGTCTTCTCTTCTGGGACCCCAGAACCCTGAGAGATCTCAGCCTGTTAGCATGAGTCCCCAGGTTCCCACCCTGCTCTTGGGTCTCCTCACAGGTCAGTGGTCCCATTCCCCTCCCCTCCAACTCAAGCCAAAGAAAGCGAAGCCCCGGGCTGGGCCCAGCAAGGGAACTTGCTGGCTTGTGGTTTCTTCTTTCTCTCTGGAATAGGGGTGCCGTCTCCATGCTTCCCTTCCTTGGGTCTCTGCGGGTTTCTCATCTCTCTTCTCAATTTCTCTTACTCTTTTCCTCTTCTAGTGACTCTTTAGGTCCTTCTCTCTCATCACCACTTCCAGTTCTTTCCCTCCCTCCCATCCTCTCCTTTCTCTCTTTCTCTTTCTCTCTCCCTAAAAGATCCAGCTCCTGGGTTCTTCCCCACCCTCCCCTGCCCAAAGCCATGCCTTCTGACTTCATTTTGTAGGTGGTGGCACCATGTTGATCTTGACTCTTTGGGTTCTTTCCTTATGTTCATGTCTTATTCAATCAATGATCCAGTCCTGGAGAGAGACAGTGGTGGGCAGTGGGACACGGGGAGGATCACTAGCTTTAGATTCAGAAGACGAGTGTACAAGTCCCACTTAGTGAGGGCTTTAGGCAAGTCATTTCCCCCTAATGAACCTGTTTCTTCATTTTGTCATTTTATTTATTCGTTTGTTTGTTCATTTATTTATTATTTATTTGTTTATTCATTTATTTATTTGCCGATTGCGTGTAATAACCAATTTCCACATATTTTTCTTCATTTTAAAAATGAAGGGGTTGGACTAGCTGACTTCTGAGGCATCTTTAGTGCTAAACTGATGACTGTCTGTTCCACCTCTGCACCATCTCTCCTCTTCTCCTCATTCCCCCTGCACCATCTCAATAAGCTCTGGACAGGTCTCCGCTTCTCCCATTTCCCTTTCCTTTACTAGCTAACATTTAGAGAATATTATGAATCACTTTATAAAGAGTATCCTCCCGACAGCTCTGGGAAATGGGTGCTATTATTATCCCCATTTTACAGATATGGAAATTGAGCCAGAGAATGTTTAAGTGACTTGCCCAGGGTCACACAGCTAGTAAGTAAATACTTGACTGACAATGGACTTAAACTCAGATGTTCTTGACTCCAGGTTGATCATTCTAACCACTGCACTACCTAGCTGCCTATAAACCTCTCCGCACTTTCAGTTTGGCCTTCCCTGTGCCTTTATGTCATTCTCTTTTATACCATCTGTATTTGTATATATTTCTTTTCCCTCATCCTCATCTCATTAGATCGTAAGCTCTTTTATATGTCAGAACTATTTTTATATCCCCAACACAGAGCCCTGCATACAATATAGGAACTTAATAGTTATTAAACTGTTTCTCCTCCTCCTTTCTCCCCTTCCCTCTCTTTCCTCCCTCTCCCTCTTCTCTCTCCCCATCTCCCTCCCTCCCCCTTTCCTCCTCCTCCTCCTCTCTCTTTGCCTCCCTCTCTCCTCTCTCTCTCTTCTCTCCTCCCTTTTCTCTTTCTCTCCCCACCTCCTCCATCTCTCCCTCTTCTCTGTTCTTGACCTCCCTCTCTCCTTTCCTCTCACTCTCCTCTTTCGCCCTCTCACTCCTCTCTCTCCTCTTCCTCTCCTTTTCTCTCCATCTCCTTCTTTCCTCCCTCTCCGCCTTCTCCTTCCCCATCTTCCTCCTTCTCTCTCTCTCTGCTTCCCTCCCTTCTCTCTTTCTCTCCCCACCTCCCCATTCCTTCCCATATCTCTCCCTCTCCCTCTTCTCTGTTCTTGACTTCCCTCTCACTCTCTTTCTCCCTCTCACTCCTCTCTCTCTTCCTCTCCTTTTCTCTCCATCTTTCTCCTCTTTTCCCCTCCTCTCTCTCCCTAAGATGTGTAGTTCAATGGCCTTGTTTCTCAGAATCTGGAATTCACAGGGCAGCAGACATGCTAAACTTGGTGTCCTAAGACTTGAATTCAAATCTTGATTTTGCCACTAAACCCTGGCAAATCTAACCTCTCCAGGCTTCAATTGCCTTCTCTGTAAAATGGGTCAGGGGTGATGGATACAGTGCTGTACTCAAAGGCAAAAAGACCTGGGTTCAAATTCTACCTGACTCTGGCTTTGTGACCTTGGCCAAGTCTCTTAAACTCTCTAAACCTCAATCTTTTCATGTGCCAAATGAAGGAGTAGGATGAGATGATTTCCAGGGTCCCTTCCAACTTTAGATCTAATATTCTCCATATTCCTTTCTGGGTTTGTGTCTGGATTTCTGAATCCCTGAACCACCCTCCTGATGGTCTCTCCTCCCTTCCTCCAAGTGGCTGCTGCACAGATGTCCCCAGGTGAGAAAGAGGGACCCGGGGCCCTGGGTTGGCGTAGGGATGCCCTCACAGTTTCCTGGGAGCTTTATTCCTTTTGGCCTCATCTCATCTCATCCCTGATTGTCTCTGCCTCAGATGAACCCACAGCCCAGGATCCTAACTGTGGCCCCCTGCCTGTGCCCTTGCCCCTGCCCATCCTCGTTGGGCTTGTGGCAGCTGACGCGGTGCTGTCTTTGCTCATCGCGGGTGCCGTGTTTGTCTGTGCTCGGCCCTGTCGGGCTCCCCAGATGGCAGGTATGAAGCCCAAAGGCTGGGAGGAATGGAAAGGTTGCCTCCTTGTGAAAGGAGGAAGAGTGAGCAGCAAGGGTCTCCTCTCCCAGTGGAGGAAGACACATGGACTACCAGGCTCACCCTGATGTTACCCTTTCTTCCCAGAGAAGAACAAGGTCTACGTGAACATGCCCGGGAGAGGCTGAGCCCCGTGGCACCCCTACTACCACCTTGTGGACCCTGGAATCCCCATCCGACCAAGGATAACTTTCCCCTTGAACTACCCCCATTGGCAAGTCCACCTTCACTCTGGAAATAAAGGAATTCATTCTCCCTCCCAGGTCACTGGTTTCATTTTTCACTAGAAATGCAGATGTCTCTCCCAGTCCAGACTGGAACACAGGCACTCCTAAAACCCCCAAGTCCCCATAAGTCCCTCTCCTGGGGCTCAGGTGTATCCTTAATTTAATAGCCTAGAACCTTGTGGTTTCCTGTACTCAGTCTTCAAACCTTCCAGGATCGGGGAATCTGGTCCCTTGTTCTCTGATCACCTTCAGGAACCCTGCAGGAGGCCCTCGGGACTCTGTCATCTCCACGGCCTTATCTCCTAGAACCCAGAAGTTCGGCACGAATTTCTCTGTTCCATGTTTATTGGGGAAAGAATGGTAGAAGGGGAAAAGAGAGATCAGAGAAGGGAGCAGTAAAGGGTTAGTGGCACTGAAGTCACAGCTTCTGGGGTTCATTGAGTCAGATGTTGTGAGGGGCCCCCACTGGAGATCTTCAGGTTCATCTATAGAATCCATGCTGGGGCGTGAGGTCACTGTAGACATCCGTTCTGTGGTCCTGGAGTTCCTGGGTAGAGATCAGGAGGGATTAGCCAATGGGCCTTGTTGGGGACACCTACCCGGGAGGCCCTGGGGGAGCAGGTTCAGCCTTTCCCCTCCTCTTTTTAGCCATGGAGATTGTTAAGTGCTAGAAAGCGTCCAGGACTCAGCAATGATGACCCAGAGGGCTCCCTTTCTTCAGACTTGGAGAAACTGAATCTCAGGGATCACATAAGTGGGCCAGAATGCTTTGGCACTGCCTCTCCTGCCCCTCAGCCTCCCACCCTCGGGCCACTGAGCTCTCGATTCTCCTGCTCCCGTGGGTGGCCGATTGAATCTTCGTGGTAGCCACTGTGCTCCGTGCTATCCAATTGCTTTCCTTAATCAAAGCTTTTCCTTCGTCTGACTCTTCCTGAATTCAAATCTGCCTCGCTAGGCCTGGGGATGGCCCGTTTGTAAGTGGAGAGATCTTCGATGCCCACCTTAGGAAGGGGAACTCGGACAGGAAGGCCTGGGGGACGCTCAAAGAAGAACCGGGGTCTGAGGCGATTTCTCTTACCTGATAGGGGGACTCGGCCTCCGTCATTCTCTGTTTCTTGGAAGCTGGGTGTGTGGACAGAGAATGAAGGAAGAAACATGAAGCCTCCTGGATCCAGACAGCCACCAGCCACCAGCACCCTCCACTTCCTCAGCCACTGTTTAGTTTCACCCCAGGCTGGGTCACTCCTCACTTAAGGCTCTCACTTCCCCGGTCAGGCCCAGAGGCTCTCCACTGGTCACTCGAGTATCCACATAGGTGGCTCCTCTAATGAGTTCCATCTTCTCTCCCTCACTCCGTCACCCCCTTTAGTCATCGCCCTCCCAGGCCAATCTCTTACCCTCGGAGGCATTCCGACCCGAAGGCACGAGGCGGCCCAAGCAGTAAACGGCCAGGGCAATGAGGATGGTCAGAGCAAGATCTCCAAGCACAATCCCAGCCAGGACTCCCGGGCCCAAGGCTGGGCAGGGACTCGATTCTGGAGAGAACACAGGAACCCTGGGATCAGGGAAGGGCATGGGGGAGAGCCGGGAGAAGTTCTATGGAGATAGGAGCAGGTCGCTGTGAAGGTGCGGGAGTCAGTTAGCCAGTCCTGGGAGTGGGTGGAGGGCTACGGAGAGTAGACTTTCTGGAAAGAGCCCAGTACAGGGTCCTGGGGTCTTGGGAAGTGCGCTGGGGACCCAAAGGGAAGCAGTGGGGTCAGTGGGAGCGGACTGGGGGCAGGCAGCAGGGGAGAGATTCTAGGGAGTCCGGAGGGAAGGGGTCTGGGTCCTTCACGGAAGGTCTGAGAAGCAGAGGAGGAAAGGGGTCCAAGCTCCTACCATTTTGGGCCCAGACTGGGTTGAAACCTGATGGGAGGAGGCAGAAAAAGCAAACTTGCAGTGACTGAGGCTTGGACTGTCCTAGCCCAGGGATCCCAGATCCTAGCCCATGGCGGGATAAAGACGGGGCGAATCTCAGCAAAAGACGAGGCACGGAGGAAGCACTTTAGGCGTCCAAGCTGTCCCACCCCAACCTTGTCCCTGTCCCAAAAAGCGCCCCTCAGCTCATGGAGGAAGACATTTTTAACGCTAGCTCCTCATATGACCACTCTCTGTCCCCTCCTACTGGACCCCCAATACCCGTACCCCAAAAAGCTTTAACGCCTGGCTCTTGGGAGGTCAGGAATCCTAGCCCTTGGAACCCCGGCCCCCCAGGATATACAGAGAGAAGCCCCCCACGCCTCCCACCCTCTGTCCCTTCCCCAGTCCAACCGCCACAGATCTTCCCCGGCTTTGGGGCCAGAGATTATGGGGAAGCTTTTCCTGTCCGGGACCCGAAGCAACCCTGACTCACCCCCTGGGGTCAGGAGCAGGGCCAGGACTAGGGCCAGGCTACGGGTGGGAGTTCTGCCTTTCCTCATGTCTGGGCCAAGGGGATCTGGAGCCTGGGGTCTGAAGGGCAGGGTGTGGTAGAGAGTCTGAGCAGAGAGGAAGTAGGAGGCGGGGGAAAGAGGGAAGGAAGAGAGGCGGCTGGAGAAGCCAGGCATCAGGTCCCCCCAAGCTTCTGTCCCCTCGAGGGCCCAGATAGCAGATCTCCCAGCCCATAAGTGTGTCATGCGGGCAACTGGTCAGGGTTTGAGCCCAGAGGATTTAATTGTGATGCTCTCAACATAATGGGCCCATTCTGGCCCCCTTCTACCCCAGCAGCAACATGGTGGCCCTGGGAAAGGCAGAGGAAGAGAGAGAGAGGGACAGATAGGAAATGTGAGAGAGAGAAAGAGAGAGAGAGAGAGAGAGAGAGAGAGAGAGAGAGAGAGAGAGAGAGAGAGAGAGAGAGAGA
>NC_058132.1:29092871-29112959 GCF_016433145.1 Gracilinanus agilis
AGATAGATAGATAGATAGATAGATAGATAGATAGATAGATAGATAGATAGATAGATAGGTGGGTGGGTGGATGGATGGATAGACAGACAGATGGATGGACAGACATAGATAGATAGACAGATAGATGGATGGATGGATAGATAGACTAGATAGATGGATGGATAGATGGATGGATAGATAGACAGACAGACAGACAGACAGACAGACAGATAGATAGATAGATAAATAGATAGATAGATAGATAGATAGATAGATAGATAGATAGATAGGTGGATGGATGGATGGATGGATGGATAGACAGACAGATGGACGGACAGACATAGATAGATAAATAAATAGATAGATAGATAGATAGATAGACAGACAGACAGACGGATGGATGGATAGACAGACTAGATAGATGGATGGATGGATAGACAGACAGACAGACAGACAGACAGACAGACAGATAGATAGATAGATAGATAGATAGATAGATAGATAGATAGATAGATAGATAGATAGATAGATGGATGGATGGATGGACATGTAGGAAGAGAGAAATTAGAGCAGTATGATAGGGAGAATGAAAGAAAGAGAAAGAGATAAATAAATATAGAGAGGGGGTGAGAAAGAGATAGAGAGATATAAAGGTACAGGTAAATAAAGAAGGAGATGACAGAGGAAGAGAGAGAGAATGAGAAATAGAGATAGATAGAAGGAGATAGAGTATATTGAGATATATGATAGAGGGAGAGAAAGATCAAAAGGTGGAGAGAAATATATATATATAAAGAGAAAGAGAGAGAGAGAGGGGGGGGAGAGAGAGAGAGAGAGAGAGAGAGAGAGAGAGAGAGAGAGAGAGAGAAAGAAGAAAGAAATTCCAGGTAATTTGTCGGTGTAGAGAGGGAGGGACTAGCAATGGAGAAGGGGTAAAGTCTATCAGAAATGATGGCTCTTGTCCTGAGCTTCAAAGGAGCCAGGGCATCTAAAAAAAAAATAGAGATAAGGGGGAAAATGATTTCAAACATCCCAAGTATAAGAAAGGGAAAATATGATTCCCCTTCCCCCATCCCCAATTCATCTGATGTGATCATGGGGGGAAGAAAACAAGCATCTCTATATGCCCACTAGGTGCCAGGTGTTGTGGAAGGGCTTTACAAATATTACCTCATTTGATCCTTGCCACAGCCCTGGGAAGTAGACATTGTTATTATCCCCACTTTGCAATCAGAGAAACCAAGGCAAACAACTCAGTTGACTTTTCCAGTGCCACACAACTGGTAAATATCTGAAGCTGGACTTGAACTCAGGTCTTCCTAATTTCAGGGCAGGTCCAGCACTCTATGCACCAAACCACCTAGCTGCCATTAGGCAGAGAATGTAGTTATACACAATGATATTTAATATGTAGACAACATGTATCTATGCCCTGTGATCTCTTTATAAGGCAAGAACCTCTTTTACTGGGGGAAGAGATTGACTGAGCAAACAAGCCAGTCATGCCTTTCAGGGCATTAAGTATCTGGATGATGTTCAGCAGTTATGTTTTTTTTTTTAAACCCTTGTACTTCGGTGTATTGGCTCCTAGGTGGAAGAGTGGTCAGGGTGGGCAATGGGGGTCAAGTGACTTGCCCAGGGTCACACAGCTGGGAAGTGGCTGAGGCCGGGTTTGAACCTAGGACCTCCCGTCTCTAGGCCTGACTCTCACTCCACTGAGCTACCCAGCTGCCCTCAGCAGTTATGTTTTGACAGCTGAGGAATCCAGGTTCAGGAGTGCTTTGTGGGAGGGACCCTTGCAGGGAAAGGGGAAGAAGAAGAGAATTTTTTTCCTTCCCATCCTCACTGGCCATGTCATCAGAGCTGCTAGATCAGGAAGAGACAGTACATCCAGCCAAGAAGAGACACACATTCCAGAGAAGAGATAAAGATATAGAAGGATAATCACCCAAGGGAGGAGGCAGCAGTTTCAAGGAGTGTGGCCCCATCACGGCACAGAAAAATGGCAGCCGTGAACTTGAGAAAGAAGTAGATGGTCATTTCAGACCATATGACTCTTTGTGACCCCATTTGGGGTTTTCTTGGCAGAGACATTGGAATGGCTTGCCATTTCCTTCTCCAGCTCATTTAACAGATGAGAAAACTGAGGCAAACGGAGTTAAACAATATGCCCAGGGTCACACAGTTTCTCCAGTTCATTTTACAGATAAGGAAACTAAAGCAAATAAGGTAAAGTAACTTGCCCAGGATCATAGCTAGTAAGCAAATGAGGCTGGATTTCAACTCAGGTCTTCTTGACTCCAGGCTCACCTCTCTATCCAGAGCTATGATGCCTCCCAAAGGTCACTGGCATTGAAAAAGAGTAGCTCAGTGGATTGAGAGCCAGGCTAAGAGATGGGAAGTCTTTGGTTCAAATCTGTTCTCAGATACTTCCTAGCTGTGTGACCCTGAGTAAGTCACTTAACCCCCGTTGCCTAGCCCTTACCATTCTTCTGCCTTGGAACCAATATCTAGTATTGATTCTAAGGTGGAAGGTCAGGGGTTTAAAATAAATAATAAACAAATAAAAATTATTTTAAAAAATAAATAAATTAAAAATTTTCTATTTTTAAAAAATAAAAAAATAAATTCTGGCATATTTCCTGCCATCAGGTCTGAGTATGGCCAAGATGTCATTCATTGTCACATTCATATTTGTATGAACTGATGCAAATTGGCATAAGCAGAGGTCGTGAATACTTTTTCCCTTTTGAATTCTTTCAAAGGGAATATGCCGTCGAGGCTGGTAAGCTTGGCTATCCAGTCACTTGGGGACCAGAGCTAAAGGTGTTGTGGAGAGCAGAGATTGACCTCTCCAAGTTAGAGACTACAGATTAAGGCTGAAAGGACCCCAGAGGCTCTCTGGTGCAGGGCCCTCATCCCTCAGGAGATACCTTGCCCAAGATCACAAGGGGAAAAGTGACAGCGGGAGGATTTGAACCCAGAACTTCTGACTCCAGAACTCTTTCCACTGTGCCATACTGACAGCAGCTGTGAGAAATGTGTTGCTACTGAGACTCATACAGGCTGGGCCAAAGACCATATTGATAAAGCCAGAATGGAGATGCAGAATGTCTACGCTGGACATCTCGCTCTGGCGCCGTGTCTGGTCCATTTGGGAGAAAGGCCAGTGTAGGGTTGCTGGAAGAGCTATTGAGAGAAGGAGGACCAGAGCTGGTTCTCTGTGTGGACTCCCCCGAGGGACACAGTGTTTTGCTTGAACAGGCGGAAGCTTCAGACGTTCCCCAGAGCTTCTGCTGTAAGAAATTTTGTCACCAGTCAATGACACCGAAAAAAGAATCAAATCCTCAGTTATGTTTCTCAAGGAAGTGGATCCTCCTGGAGCCTGGCAGCGAGGAGCCAGCCGGGAGGCCCAGCTGGGCAGATTGAGATGAGGCAGGAAGACACTTTGGGAGCCTTAAGCGTCCTGTCCCCATCAGTGTCTGTTACTGTTCTTCTGTTCACAAGAGAAGAGCTGGAGCATGAGAGCAAGGGGGTTTGAGTAATTACAATTATAACGCGAATAGCTAGCATTTATACGGTGCTGTTGTTCGGGCATTTCAGACTCTTCATGACCCCATTTGGGGTTTTCTTGCTAAAAATACTGGAGTGGTTTGCGACATCCTTCTCCAGCTCTTTTTATAGATGAGGAAACTGAGGCAAACCAGTTGTGTCTGACTCTTTGTGACCCCATTTGGTGTGGGGTTTTTTAATTTTTATTTATTTTAAAAATATTTTTCCCTGTTTACATGATTCATTTTCTTTCCCTTCCCTCTTCCCTCTCCCCTCCCAGAGCTGATGCACAATTCCACTGGGTTGTACAAATGTTATCCCTTGACACCTATTTCCATATTGTTCATTTTTGCTCTAGAGCAATCTTTTAAAGGCTAAATCGTTTGGGGTTTTCTTGGCAAAAATACTGGAGTGGTTTGCCACGTCCTTCTCCAGCTTATTTTACAGATGGGAAAACTGAGACCAACAGGGTGAAGTGACTGGTCCAGGGTCATATAGCTAGTTTGCCATTTCCTTCTCTTGTCATTCATGTGACAAATGAGGAAACTGAGGCCAAGAGGGCGAAAGTGACTTGCCCAGTGTTGCACAAGTGACTTTGGCTGGATTTGAACTCAGAAAGATGACTTCAGCCCCAGCACTCAATCCACCTAGCTGCCCTTACAGAAATATTATCCTATTCAATTGTCCCAACTATTGCGGGAGTTGGTTTTTTTCTCTATTTTTAAAAATAATATTTTGGTTTTTTCCACCATCTCATAAAAAAATAATTTTTTACATTCATTTTTAAAAAGTTTTGAGTTCCAAATTCTCTCCATGGGAGTTGTTTTTCTATCGTTTCAGTCACGTCAGACTCTTTGTGAGGCAAACAAAGTGACTTGCCCAAGGTCACACAGTAAGTGACTGAGGCCAGGTTTGAACTCTGGGGAGATGAGTCTTCCTGATTCCAGACCTGGTGCTTTATCTATGGCTCAGCTAGATGCCCATTATGAGAGTTAGGTGCTATTATCTACATTTTATAGTTAAGGAAACGGAGGCAGGCAGAAGAGACTTGCTGGGAGGTTGGGGGGACTTAGTGGTATGGACACATAGGCCTTATTCCAAAGAGCTGCTCAGCTCCTGAACTCAGCCATCCCGGGATTACAGGGAAACGCAGCACTTGGAAGACTTATAAAACACCCTCCTCAAATCCATTTTTCAGATGAGGAAATCAAAGATTTTAGTCATTTCATTTCCCCAGGCCTTATTTTGCCCATCTGTAAAATGGACTATATTGTCTAAGAGGGCCCTTCAGGCTCTGGATTTATGATCCCCTGCCTCTAGGGTTCTGCCTGACAACTTTAGGATCTTTAGCACCATGTGCTGTATCTCCAAGTGCAGGTCTCCTAAGTGAATAATTGGAGCTGTGTGACCCTGGGTGAGTCACTTCACCCCCACTGCCTAGCCCTTATGGCTCTTCTGCCTTGGAATCAAAACACAGTATTGATTCTAAGATAAAGTAAAGGTTTTTTAAAAAGAAAGAAAGGGTTGGAGGAGCTAGTTTGAAACAAACTGCCCTGGAGAGTGACCAGGAGGGTCCGGTCTGACCAGATGTCCTTCCTCTCCCCAGGTGGGTGAGTCTCTGGTCCTCCCAGGCTGCCGGGAACGCTGCATCTGCCAGGCAGGGGGTCGCCTACGGTGCCAACCGTTCCAGTGTCCCCGAAGCTCGGGCTGCATTCTGGACCGCGGCGTTCGCCTCTGCGGGAGGCCCCCTGGCAAGGGCAGTGCCACCTGTCGCCTGGTACCTGGAGGTCTCTTCACCACTTTCGATGGCTTCCAAGGCAGAGTCCCTGCCCTTGCTGCCCCCGGTGCCTACGAGCTGGCAGTCCTGGCTGACGCCAACCCCCGGAATCCTGCGTGGTTCCGTGTGCTCACAGAATACCCAGCCTGCCCAGCCTGCCCGGCCCCACGAGCATGGGTCATCATTCGCTTCAGGGACGGCTGTGTGGCCGTGGGGCCCGGCGGGGAGGTCTGGGTAAGTGGATGGCCGCCCCGTGCTCAAAGGCCCTTATTGACCGCATCCACAACTTTAAATGCCCTTTTATTATCTTCCTCAAAGGAGAAAGGCAGGGTTCTCCTCCCCACACTCTAGGCAGCTGCTCATTCTTCTTCCCCAAGTCCCCCACCCCACAAGGAACACGGGGATCCAGGCTCCCATCCTCACCCAGGCCCCCCCGACTTCCTTTTCTCCCCTTAAGGTGAATGGACATAGGGCCCAGCTCCCAGCCAGGGTCTGCGGAGGGGTCATGGCCCGATGGGCTGGCTCTGGGAAAGTCCTTGTGGAGAGACCCCCCCTCCTTCGGGTGCTGGCGGGCCCAGGGGGTACAGTGGTCCTGAGGGCTGCCGGGGCCCTGGGTGGCCAGCTGCAAGCTGCCTGCGGTGACTTCAACGGGGACCCCCAGGATGACCTCCGACTCAGGGGTGGGCTTCCTGCTTCTAGCCTGGATGATGTCTTCAGGTCCTGTCAGGCTCGAGCCTTCAGGCGCTGGTAAGGAGACCATTTTTCTTCCCTCCAAGCAGGGCCCTGAGCCTTGCCAGGACTCAGCCCAATCCCAGCCCCCCCATTGAATACCCGGGGCTTCTCCCCTCCTCTCACAGGCCCCAAGGGGCCCATACCCAAAGCAGCTCGGGTCCCCCACATCAGTCCATTGCCAGGACGCAGGCAAACAGCATCCCAGACCAGGCCAGCCCCCCAAAAGCCCCAGAAGCCCCCTAACCCCACCTCTCTCTCTCTCTCTCAGCCACAGCACGGAGAAGGCGCACTCCCCTGTCTACAAGGAAGATTATTTTTCTACTTAATAATGGTGCTGCTCTTGTGGTTCGCCCACTCCCACAAAGGCCTGGCACCTTTGGCCAGGGCCCTGTCTGTCTCTGCTGAGGTCGTCAATAAATGGATTTTGGCAAACGTCTGGAAGCATTTGTGGCCTTGGGGCGCTTCCCCCTCCTTCCCCATTGAGTGCTTCCTCGTCCCTTGCCCACAGACTCCGCTCTGCTTAGCCCCTGACCCCAGAGGCGGAAGCCCCTCGCTCCAGCTCTGCAGCTCTCCTCCCCCGGCACCCCGAGACTCTTCTGGGTCCCATTCTTCCCACACTCCGCTCCATCAGAGCCCCGAGGGGCCAGCCCCGCCCCCCAGCCCCCACCCCCTCCGGGGCTCCCGACACGGAATCCCCCAAGTTCAGGATTGGAAGGGGGAAGTGTGCACCATATAAGGGGGAGCCAAGTTTATTGCAAGGCCGCCGGGAGAGGGACCCCCTCCTTCCCGAGCCCATTAGCGCCCTGGGGGACTCCCCGGGCCTCCAGCCTAAACAGGTTAAACCTGGCCCACTGGTTCTGCCCCGTGGGGCCAAGCGACCCTGGGCTCCCCAATGCTTGGGACACGCACCGTGCACGCTCCCTCCCCACCTGGCCTTCTCTTCTCCCCTCACTCCCCCGACCTTCGGGGGGGAAGGGGGGGGGAGCGCCCAGTCCCATAGCCCAACCCCAGCCAGGCCAGACCGGTCTCCCTCCGCCCCTTGCCGCTCAAGGACGCGGAGGGAGGGAAGAGGACACGCCTCCTATTGTGACGTCACGGGGCGCGGCGGCCAATAGGCGGTGGGGACTCCAGACGCGCGGAGCCTGGCCATTTCTCGTAGCTCCCGGACCTCGGTCTGTTCGCGGTAGTCCTCGAGAGACCTGAGTCACCCCGGAAGGTCTCCACCCCCTTGCTGCCGGCCATGAGCAGGCACAGCCGGCTGCAGAGGCAGGTCCTCGGCCTGTACCGCGAGCTGCTGCGCGCCGCGCGAGGCAAGCCCGGCGCCGAGGCGCGGGTCCGGGCCGAGTTCCGCGAGCGCGCACGGTTGCCTCGGGGCGACGTTCAGCGAATAGAGTACCTGTACCGGCGCGGGCGGCGCCAGCTGGAGCAGCTGCGGGGCGGCCACACCACGGCGCTGGGCTTCTTCGTGCCGGGGAAAGACCCGGGGTCGCAGCCCGCAACCCCCCACAAGGAGCCGCCCACAGACACTGACCAGCGCGCGGCCACAGACCCTGGGCACAATGTCCCGCCGTAGACTGCCTGGGGGGAAGGAAGAGCCCCCCCAAGAAACCCAGATCCCCAGTGCCAACACCTCGAGATTCCAGAGTTGGACTCTTAAGATTCCTAGAAGCCCCCTCAGACCTTGGACACACTCTCCCTCCTGCACCTTCCAGGCTCTCGCCGTATACTGCCCTTGACTGCCTGGGGGAAAAGAAAGAAAGCCAGAAAACCCCGGACCCCGAGACTCCAGAGTTGAACCCTCAGACTCCTAGAAGCCCTCGTAGCCCCTGAGAACACTCTCCTCCTTCACCTTACGAGCTCCCACCGCAGACTTCTCTGGACCGCTTGGGGGAAAGGAAGAGAAAAGCACGCCAATACCCAGAGTATCCAGACTTTGACCCAAATCTTCCCTGGACTCCTAGGAGCCCCCGGGGGTGGCTCACTCCCTCCTCTCTCTACAGCCCTTCTCCAGTCTGTGCTCTGAGGATCAGCAGGGAGAGCCTTGGGGCCTGATTCTGGGGCTTCTGTTCTCCCCTCCCCCAATAAGATGGGCCCCATTTGCCCCCGCTTCTGTCTCCCCCATTAGATTGTGGTAGACCTTCTTAAGCCCCCTGAAGGCGGGGACTGTCATTTTGGTCTCCCTAATCTGAACACCTGGCACTGGAGTAAGAATAAGTTTGTTGTCTTGATGTAACTGACTCCATTTTTTACATGACTTTACATTCTGCCTCCGCCCACTGAGAAGGCAGTGTTTGTGATACTCATTATACATGTGAAGTCACGAAAAACATTTCCACTTCATGTTGCAAAAAATAAATAAATAAATAAAGTGAAAAAATCAGCTTCAATTTGCCCTCAGTTCATCAGTTCTCTTTCTCGGAAGGTGCAGAGCATTTTTCATTGTTGTCCCTTTGGAATTGTTATGGGTTATTGTATTGACCAGAATGGCTAGGCCTTATCCTTATTCCAATATTGCACTGCATCAGATCATAGAAGTCTTCCCGGGTTTTTCTGAAAACATCCTGCTCATCACTTCTTAAGGCACAATAGCATCCATTCAGATGCTACAACCTGCTCAGCCCTTCCCCAACTGATGGACATCCCCTCAGTGTCCAACTCTTTGCTGCCACAAAAAGAGCTGCTAAAATTATTATTATTTTTTTGTTTAAACCCTTAACTTCTGTGTATTGGCTCCTAGGTGGAAGAGTGGTAAGGGTGGGCAATGGGGGTCAAGTGACTTGCCCAGGGTCACACAGCTGGGAAGTGTCTGAGGCTGGATTTGAACCTAGGACCTCCCTAGGCCTGACTCTCAATCCACTGAGCTACCCAGCTGCCCCCTGTTAAAATTATTTTTGGACAAACAAGTCCTTTTCTCTTGGATCTCTTTGGGATATGGGCTCAGTAATGGTATTGCTGGATGCATTCTTTTAAAGCCCTTTGGGCATAATTCTAAATTGCCTTCCAGAATGATTGGATTAATTCACAATTCCACCAGTAAAGCATTAGTGTTCCCAAGAAATAAGATCTTTATTGGTGAAACTTAATGTAAAATTGGATCCACCCACCTCAACCACCATTTTCTTGTTTTCCTTCTAATTTTAGCTGCCTTGGTTTTATTTTTAATTTAATGTAATCAAGATTATCCATTTTACCTCCCATGATTCTAGCTTATTTGGTCAGGAATTCTCCTGTCCATAGATCTGGCAGGTAATTTTTTCATGCTCCCCTAATTTGCTAACATATTTCAAGAAATTCTAAAGGAAAATTTCCCAGTTGTCTTAGAACCAAATTACCAGGATCAAAAATGAAAAGGGTGAATCAATAAAGATGAAATCAAAGCAATTATTGGGTGATATTTTACCCAATTATATACCAATAAAAACTGACAGTCTAAATGAAATAGGTGAATATTTAGAAAAACATATTCCCAGTCCCATCCCCAGTGCTAGCACAGGGGTCCCCTGATAATGTCTTTTTTTTTAATTTTTAAAATTTGATTAATTTAGAATATTTTTCCATGGTTACATGATTCATGTTCTTTTCCTCCCCCCTTCTTCTCCCCTCCCATAGCCAATGCACGATTTCACTGGGTTTTACATATATCATTGATCAAGAACTATTTCCACATTATTAATATTTGCACTAGGGTGATCATTTAGCGTCTACATCCCCAATCATATCCCTATTGACCCATGTGTTCAAGCAGTTGCTTTTCTTCTGTTTCTCCTCCCACAGTTCTTTCTCTGGGTGTGGATAGTGTTCTTTCTCATAAGTCCCTCAAAATTCTCCTGGACCTGGATCATTGTATTGCTGCTAGTACAGAAGTCAATTACATTCGATTTTACCACAGTATATCAGTCTCTGTGGACAATGTCCTCCTGGTTCTGTTCCTTTCATCCTGCATCAATTCCTGGAGGTCGTTCCAGTTCACATGGAATTCCTCCAATTCTTTATTCCTTTGAGTACAATAGTATTCCGTCACCAGCAGATACCACAATTTGATCACCCATTCCCCAATGGAAGGACATCCCCTCATTTTCCAATTCTTTGCCACCACAAAGAGTGCGACTATAAATATTTTTGTAGAAGTCTTTTTCCTTATTATGGCTTTGGGGTACAAACCTAGCTGGATCAAAGGGCAAGCAATCATTTAAAGCCCTTTGGGCATAGTTCCAAATTGTCTTCCTGAATGGTTGGATCAATTCACAACTCCACCAGCAATGCATTAGTGTCCCAATTTTGCCACATCCCCTCCAACATTTATCACTTTCCTTTGTAGTCATGTTAGCTAATCTGCTAGGTGTGAGGTGGTACCTCAGAGTTGTTTTGATTTGCATTTCTCTCATCAGGAAGGATTTAGAACACCTTTTCATGTGCTTCTTGAAAGTTTTGATTTCTTTATCTTTTCTTTATCATTCATGTCCCTTACCCATTTCTCAATTGAGGAATGGTTTGATTTTTTTGTACAATTGATTTAGTTCCTAATAAATTTGAGAAATTAGGCCTTTTGTCAGAGGTTTTGTTATAAACATTTTTCCCCCAATTTATTGCTTCTCTTCTAATTTTGGTTGTATTGGATTTGTTTTGTACCAAACCTTTTTAATTTAATGCAATCAAAATTATTCATTTTACCTTTTGTAATGCTCTCTATCTCTTGCTTGGTCTTAAATTCTTTCCTTTCCCATAGATCTGACAGGTAAATTATTCTATGTTTATTTAATTTATTTATAGTTTCTTTAATTTTGTTCATGTCTTTCTGGCCCTTACCGCCTCTGAGTGCTGAACCCTCCTGGTATTGGTGCTGCCACCACTGATGAAACCTCTAAGGCCTGTAGTTTCTGTCCTCCTAAATTGCCCTCAGATGGAAAAATGACTCATTCTAACTTCTTGGTTTTTTGCTTAGAACTAGATTTGATGTACTTTTTGAGGTTCTTTACAGGAGAATGCTGAAGAGCTTGCAAAAATATGCTAACTTTACTCTATCATCTTGGCTTCGCCTCCTCTGTTGTTTTTTTTTTTAACTCTTACCTTCTGTTTTAGAATTGATAATAAGCATTGATTCCAAAGCAGAAGAGCGGTAAGGGCCAGGCAATGGGGATTAAGTGACTTACCCAGGGTCTCCCAGCTAGGAAGTGTCTGAGGCCACATTTGAACACAAGACCTCCCATCTCTAGGCTTGCCTCTCTGGCCATTGAGCCACCAGCTGCCCCTCCATTTTATTTTAAACTTGCTTTTTAAAACCGAATAGTTGTTATAGTAAGTTGCTTTTCTGTAATAAGATGACTCAAGGGATAGAGTTTGGCAATGCCCTCATGTCCCCCAGCTCTGATAAACAACTCCTAATGACATGTGTTCCACCAGATTTAGTAACCTGCTAATGATAAGTGTTCCCCAAATCTGATAAACACCTAAGAAAACACTTGCTAATGATGTTATCTGTGATGGATAGCTTCCTTTCACCATAAGCTTGGGCAATCCGTAGCCTGTCAGAACTTGGAGTTAACCAGCTAATTATTAGAAACTCACTCAACAAGCAACTAAGGGGCTCAGTGGATAGAGAGAGAGGTGGATAGATGTGAGGTCCTGGGTTCAAATCTGGCCTCAGATACTTCCTAGCTGGGTGACCCTGGGCAAGTCACTTAACCCCCACTGCCTAGCCCTTCCTGCTCTTCTGCCTTGGAATGGATACTTAATATTGATTCTAAGACAGAAGGCAAGGGTTTTAAAAATAAATGAATGCTTAGATTGGTGCCAAGGTCTCCCGAGAGATGGCGTTGGGAGACGGAGGAGTGTCACTTAAGGGGCTGGAGCCAAAGGGGAGGAAGAAAACATTGGGATATTGATCTCTGGTGACCTGGAGAACCTGTCTGCTGACACCGAGGAGGCTTCTGGTCAAGGCTGGTCTGGCTTCTTCGTTTCCTTTGAAAATCCAGCCACTCCTATGACCTGGCACAGGCCCCTGGCAAGGATGCCCTCTGGTCCTGGACTACTGATGGAGGCACACTGGGACGGGCCATAATCAGGCGCCCCTGGCCTGGGATCCTCGGCTTCCTTGGAGCAGTGGCCGCTCCTCTCTTCCCCTAAACTTGGGTAGCTGACGCCACAGTGGACGTCTATGTCTATAAAAGATCTCAGGAGCGGGAAGTCGAGATGTGAGAAAACAAATGTTAAAAATCGTTTCAGTGTGTAATTGGGAAAAAATAGGATATTATTGGAAAATAAAAGACCTCAAATGTGGAACTAAAGGGTGACTTAGATGGCATCAAGTCCTTCCATTTTGCAGATGAGGCAACTGAGGCACGAAGTCTAAGTGAAGTGCCTAAGTTTATAGAAACATACCTCAGATGGGGTTTGAAGCCAGGAGTTCCTGATCCCAAGTCCACTCGAATGCCAAACAATGACCCTTGAGGGCCTCTCATCCACCCCCCTGGCTGGACCCTGAGGGTCTGTTACCCTGGGATCTGGCCGGCTGTAGTAGCGGGGCTCAGTAGGAGGAAGAAGGCTCTGGTGTCCTTGAGGCCCGCAGATCTGTTCCTCATAGCCCTGGGCCTGAGGGCTGCTGGGAGTAATCAAACACGGATGGATCCTGCCTTCTAGAAACCTCAAATGTGACTGAGGATTCAACCTGTGGTTAGTGGGGGCAGCTGGGTGGGTGGCTCAGGGGATAGAGAGCCAGGCCTGGAGGTCCTTCCTAGGTTCAAAAGTAGCCTCAGACCCTTCCTAGCTGGGTGACCCTGGGCAAGGCACTTCACCCCCACTGCCTAGCCCTTATAGCTCATCTGCCTTGGAACCACTATACAGATGGAAAGTAAAGGTAACGAAAAGAATTGTGTTTGGTGTGAATACACCACTGACTGGAGTAAGTGCCTGTTCCTAAAGCTGGATGTCCAGGGGATGGGGTGAGGGGTCTGTGGAGTGCTGATGACACTGGGGTCAGTCCCACACCCACCGGAGGTGGCTGGGCGAGCCAGGGGAGACACTAACTCCCGAAGAGTCCCCTACGACACGGGGCTCTCCTGGCTCCCTCTTCTGACCATGAATTGTCTACCTGGAGGGTGCGCAGGGCCAGGAGGGGAGGGAGACACCCCCACACAAAAAACTCTGCAGGAGGCTGTACTTTAAATTTTATTCCAGGGATCCAGAGGAAGAAAATGGAGTCTCTGCTTGGAAGCCCCCAGCCCCCAGGGCTCAGGTTGGAGGTGGCCCGTTGACGTAGCTGAGGACAAGGTGCAGGGGCCCAGGAAGCCGTGGAGGGGGGCAATGAGGCCCCCCTGGGGGGGGCAGGAGACATGCGGCACCGAGCAGGAGCAGGAGGAGCAGGAAGAAGAGGGTCCGGCGGGGCCAGCGGGGTCCTCGTCCCTCCTTGGGACCCTCAGAACCCGTAGGGATCAGCACAGGCACATCTTCAGGGCTCGGTTGCTTCCTGTCCTGAGTGCGGAATGAAGACAAGGGAGGACCCCATGGCGGTCCCCGGAGGGACCAGACCTATACAGAGCAAGAAAAATGGGAACTGTGGATCTGGAAAGACTTCTGTGCAGGCCAGGGGACCCGAGCGTGTGGCAGAGGGCCAAATGCCTCCCAACATCTCTCCTAAGCACCCCCCCCCCCGCCTCGCCTGGCTGCAGAGCCCTGGGGCCTCGGGGGAGCCCCCTGCATCATCCCAGACGGAGGGGGTGGGAGAGATTCCATACGGCTCTGCCCTTCTTCCCCTGGATCTCTGCTCTGGGGATGTTCTGTCTCTCTCCTCCAGTCACTGCCCGTCTCCTCCTTTCCTCTTCATTCTCGCTCCCACCTCGACCCCTCCATGACAGTTATGGGAAGGGCAGAGGCAGAGACAAAGGGAGCAGAGATGGCCGGGACATCCGAGAGCGAGGAGCAGGACCCACAGGAAGGACGGACAGAGATAAGGCATCCCAGAAGGACTGGAGGGAGAGCCCAGGGTCTCACTGGGCAGAGACCCGAAGCCAAGAGGGTCACCAGGGAGACAAAGGGACGGAGGCAGAGTCTGGAGGGGCGGCCGCCTGTCATAGGGGTATCCAAGCCCTGACCCAGAGCCCGGAGAGAGGACCCACTCCCTCCTGCCCTTGCCCAGATCTCACTCACCGCCAGGGGCTCAGCACGGCCACACACGTCACAGGGAGACCCCGGCGTCCACACTGTCCTGCTCCTGAGGGCACCCAGCCACCCCACATCCCCTGTGGGGTCCCATTCCAGCTCAGCGATGGAACCTTCCAGCGGGGGACCCCCAGTCCCAACCCCTGGGCCCAGACTCCCTGAGCCAGTGCCAGGCCCCTCCGAGTCAGTGTCCGAGTCTGGATCCTGGAGCGAGGCAGGGTCCTCAAACACCTGCAAACAGAGGTCGAAGGGCTGGGATCAGGGGCGTCGGGGGAAGGGGGCGCTCCAGGACTCGGCGGGCAGGGATCACCGCTGCCCGAGGAAGGGGACACAAGGGCCTGCGTGGTCCATACCAGGCTGTAGGCGATCAACCGGCCTCGATGCCGCCCTAGACACCGGAAGACGCCCTCATAGTGGGCAAGTGAGGCCTGCCCGCCCTCTTCAAGGGTGGCTGTGCTCCAGGGCTCCCTCCTCCGCATCAGCCCCTCCACTGACTCTTCAGCTTGCTGATCATTGGCCAGGAAGGCCTAGGGGGAACCCAGACACTGGGGAGCAATCCCTCCCCACCCCCACAGAGACCCAGGCCTCCAGGAGCCCCCCAAAGCTCAGAGGCTCCAGTCAGCCACTCTCTCCAGGTGGACCCATCCTGTGAGGACAGGCCCGGCCCACTGCCCCCCTCAGAGACCCAGGGCCTCCCTCACCCCATAAGAACCCAGGTATGTGGCAATGGCCCCCTCAACTGACCCCTAGGAGAGGCCCAAAGGTCCAGGCCATCTCCTGAGCCCACTCTGGGTCCCCATGTCAACCTCTGACCCTCCGCCTTTCTATCTGTCCCAGGAGGCCCCGGGGCTCGGCCAGCCCAGTCACTGCGGTGGGGACCTCTCCGAGGCCTCGACGACCCTCCTCTCCCCAGAGCCCGACTCTCCAGGCTGTCCCAGACTGTCCCTCACAAACCTCTCCCTCTGCGGAGCCCCTCCCAGGCAGCCTCCTCGTCCTCCTTCCCACCATACCTGGGGCTGCTGAGTCAGGCTGGGCCAGCAGCTGCTCCCAGCAGGGGCCAAGGTCCAGGCACTGTCCCCAGGCAGCCCCGCATCTGCTGCTGCTAATAGGAAAGTTCAGGGCGTCCAGGTCTAGGAGGGACCTCCAGGGCCTGGCAGGAAGCAGGAAGTGAGAAGGCCTGTCTGGACACAAGCCTCTGAGGGGCAAAGGAGGAGGATTCTGGATGCCAGCATTCCAGGGCGCAGGGGCCGGGGGGCCCGGTGACAAAAGGGAAGCCAGGGCGCAGGGGCTGGAAGGGAATGGGGCGTCTCTGGCCAGGCTCCCCCCCAGGGACCCAACAAGCCTATTTCCCAGCTTCCTATCCTCCAAGGAAAGGGACAGCCCTTCAGAGGGCCCTCTGGAGTCTCACCCAGGACTGGGGGTGTCTCCTCAGGGAGGCCGGAGCCCTTTCCCTTCCCCTCCCCCTCCCCCTAGCTGGGGTGGAGCCAGCACCCAGGAAACCCGATTCCCAGCTCAGGTGACGCTTGGGCAACCGTAACCCCTTCAGTCCCAAGGCCCAATTCTCACTGGCCCCTGGACATCTTGATGTCCCCATCCTACAAGTCCCCCAGGCCCTGGCTCCTCCTTCCGTAGGGACCCAGGGGTGCACCCAGGTGTCTGCTCCCCCAAGCCTTGCCTCCTCCTTCCTCAGGGACCCAGGTGTCTGCTCCCCCCCAGCCTTGCCTCCTCCTTCCTCAGGGACCCAGGTGTCTGCTCCCCACCAGCTTCTTCTCCTTCCTCGGGGACCCAGGTGTCTGCCCCCCCCACTTCTTCAGGTTACATGCGCCTGCACCCACCAATCCCTGCCTCAGCAGAGGTACGGACGTCCAACCCCAATGACTCTAAAAGGTCGAGGTAAGTGTAGTTTATTCCTGAACCAGGATGGGAACTTTGCAGGCAAAATCATCTCCCCAAGGGCTGGACTGGGATTGCTTTCTCCCTAAATTCTGCTGACTCAGACCCAGGAGTCCGAGGCAAGCAAGGGAGGGTTGTATGGTTTTAATGAGCTTACTGGTTCTTGGTGATCTGATCCCTGGGTTTAATTGGTGTTTGGAGAGCCCTGGGTTTATTTAGTGCTTAGAGATCTCTGGGTTTAATTGGTGCTTGGAGATCCCTGAGTTTAATTGGTGCTTGGAGATCCCTGGGTTTAACTGGTGTTTGGAGATCCCTGGAGTGCTCAGGGATCGCTTGCTCAGCAAGAGGCTGGTACGGAGCACTCTGGGGACCCTTCGAATAGTCAGAGAGACCCGTGTGCCTCGGGGGAGCAGGGCCCCGGGCTGGGCAGAGGGGCAGGCAGAAGCATTGGCCACTGGGGTCTCGGTCAACGAGTCCATCAATGTTGGGCGGATCCCGTGAAGAAAGTGGGTGTAAGCTTCCCCTCGGAGGACCAGGAGGCTTCGGGGCTCCAGCAGCAGAGAGAACTTGGGCTGAAGCTGGGGCTGGAGAGAAAGGACAAGGATGGAGAATGGAAAGCTGCCAGGCTTGGCAGGGGTCAGGGTGCTGACTGGGAGGGGGGATGCGGGAGGTCCTGCCTGCCCCTTACCTGCTCCTCTTGGGGGTCCTTCTCCAGCTCAGGCCCTCGAGGCGGGTACAGATCCAGTATCGTGTGGGAGCCCAGGCTGATGGTGCTGACGGTTGGGTAGTACAGGGGGCCGTCCTCATGGGGCTGGAGGGAGAGCAGCGCTGGAATGTGGAGCTCTTACCCAGACGGCCCTCCACCCCCACAACATGGGGGAGTCTCTCTGGGGGCATTTAAGGGAACAGCTATGGGGCGCCCAATGGGTATATGGAGGGAGGGTTGGCAGAGATGCAGGGGCACTGGCGGGGCATTTAGGGAGAATTCTGGGAGCATCCCTTCAGACAGCATTGGTGAAGACGTGGCACGCGTGCCCTGGCATGCCAGAGGGGGCTGCTGTTTCCTTTCTCTATTATGCCTGGGGACAATGTTCACAAGCTCCGCTCCTCTGCCCAACCGCCCAATGCAAGCACTTCCTCCCTCCGCTGTCTGGGGTAATTCGGGGCTCACAGGCAGCTTGAGGGTACAGTTTGGGCTTAAACCAACACTGTCCAAGGGAAACATCTGGGGAGGTCACTGAAGAAGGAACTGGGCCTATCTGGGGACACCTTGGTAGATATCAGGGTGCATTTCAGGGAATCCCCTTCTTGTCCTCACAGCTGCTTCTAGTCCCTTGGGATCCTGACAGCCTGGACGCTCTCTCCTCTGACCTGTACGCCCCCTCACTGTCTCTGCTGACCAGAACACTCCAGGACGTGGGCATCTGCCTCGGCATCTTCCTGGCCAGTCCCACCCTATTGGCTTTGGAAATTTTGATTCACATTTCCTTGGGCTCCTTAGCCCTCCGCCCCAGCCAGATGCCCAGAGCCCCACCCCACCCCTCCCCCAAAAAAGCCCTCACCATCACTCTCTAACACACCACCTAAGATCCTGAACTCTGAATGTCCCCTCTGGTCAGAACCAGAGGTTCTTCTCCTGGGCCCTGGCTTAATCTTTAGCTGCCCTTCAGCCAGGTGGCACAGAGGGCAGAGTCAGGAAGACCTGAGTTCAAATCTTGCTTCAGGCATTTTCCAGCTGTGTGATCCCAGGTAAGTCACTTAAAGTGCCTTAGATTCCCCATCTGTAAAATGGGGGTCATAAGAACTCCTCCCTTCCAGGATTGTTCTAAGTCAAATGTCATTTTTTAACAAGCCTTGTCCTCTAGGAGTTCACATGCCACTGGCACAAAGGGGGTTTTCTCAGCTTTTCTCTGGCTCTGACCAGGCTCTTCCCCTCCCGTCACAGACCCATCAACCACTTCCTGCCTCTGGCATCTTCAGTCCCTCCTGTTCCTTCCCTTTAGCCTAAACACTCCCTCAGCCTAATGTCAACACTCTCTCCCAGCTCTGCTTTGACCTTTTTCTTCCCCTCCAGGCTGACTCTTCTGACCCATAGCGATCTGCCCTCCTGCTCCCCCCAACTCTCAAGGGTCACTGATTGCCCCATATTCCTGATGCTCTTGGGCCTTTCTGGAGGTCTCCCACCTTTTCTTTCCCCTGGTACTACCCACTTTCAGCCCTTCACCAGATTCTCCAGGCTCCTCCCACACCTTCTATGTGGGTGTCTTCCAGGAGCTCTTCTCTTCCTTTCCCCAGGGAAACTTCATTCACTCCCAGGACTAGAATCATCATCTCAAAGCTGATGAGTCCCAGTTCTGGGTCTTGCCCATTGGCCTTTTCATCCCTTCATGGGGCAGCGTCTGGAGAGCACCTGGGGGATTCCCACTAGAGGGGTGTCAGGAAACCCAGTGTCATCAGGCCTGTGGCTAGGTGGGAGAAGGCTACAGACTCATATACACCAGGGCTCTGACTTACCATGATGCCCTCTCCTGGCCGGTATTCATTTACTAGGACATGATTAGCTTTGGCACCCCCGAACAGGCCAAGCCCGGAGACCGTGTCCACACAGCGCTGGAGCCACTGAGGTAGCTGTTCAGGCACCATCCCCTTTGGGTGGGGGAGCCCACCTGGGGAGGGTTAAGGTGGAGGCAGAAGAGGGATGTGACCTTTCTCCCCCAGATCATCCCATTCCCAGGGGACAAGGGAATCTCTCTACCCATCCAGGGGATCACAGAAGGCCTCTAGGCTAAGGCCACGTATCTTGAGAGGGCTGAGATACAGTGTCGAGACACCCTCTCTTTCCAGGTCCTGCCTGGGGTTGGGGGCTGGGTAAAGGGGACAATGTTCATGGTGGAGGGTCAGAGGAGCACTCACCCCAGTTCTGTAATTTCCGCCCTGAAAGCTGTGTCCATTTGGGCTTTGGAGCCTCATACACCTAACGGGGTGATCAGAGTGTGACTCTGGGACCCTGGAGTCTTCCTATGATTATAGCATATCCCTGGCCTGCTCCAATTCAATCCATTTTTCTTGGCACCTACTACTATATGCCAAGCATTGTACAAGATGCCAGAGATACAAAGGTAAAACTACAAACTGCCCCTACATTCTACTCTAAGCAATTATGTATGCAAAGGCTAACTCGAGGAGGAAAGAAGAGAACACTAACAACTAGGGGGACCAGGAAAGGCTTCCCACAGGAGACAGCAGGTGAACAGAGGCTTGGAGAGATAAATACTTGTGAAGGGGAGCCATAGAGAAGGATTCTAATAGAGTGAGGGAGGGAGTACATGGCATGCACAAACTATGCAGACACAGGAGATGGGGGATGGAATTCCACATTCAAAAAACAGCAAAGAGACCAGCATATTTTCCCCACGAACTGAGCTGTAGGAGTTTAGAAGCAGAAATCAATTGTCACCTGTCGGAGCAGCTTTGTCTCTTCTTGCTCAGAGATGAAATCTGGGACATAGTAAATGATGGGTGGAACCTATGAGAAAAGAGAGAGAGAGACAGACAGACAGAGAGATGAGGCTGACTGCTAAGCCCTGACAAGCCTCACCCTTCTCAGGCTCATCCCTCTCACCTGCTCTACCCTGAAGGGTTCCAGTGAAGGGATCACAGCATCCAGTTGGTCCATGGTTGCTGGAGGAAAGCCATAAGACAGAGATTACCACTGCTCCCCTCCATTTCCCTCCCAGCTTCCCCACCACCACCACCTATGACCTTCAAACACTGCCCCCCATTCCCTGCCCCCATTCTCCCCCAGACCCACCCTGCTCCCCAAAATCATCCTGCACCAAGCTGTTCTTTAGCCCCCTATATCCCTTTTCCCATTCCAAGAACTGCTTCACACAATTACTAACCAGAACCAACCCATTTTCCCCAGCCCCCAATTCCACTTCCCACCCCCATCTCAAATCCAAAACATCCCCCTTCCCTCAGTCTCAGACCATTCCCCTCAT
>NC_058132.1:29127701-29138208 GCF_016433145.1 Gracilinanus agilis
TGGACGAAACCATTTTCGCCGTCACCCCCATCACGGACCAAACCATTCGTCCACATACCGGCCCCCCCCTACTCTGGGCCATTCCACTACGTTCTCTACCAAATCTTGAACCAACTCACTTCCCTCCCTCCTCCTCTGGGACGAGTTCATTTATTGATCCCAAAGATTAATCTGTTCCCTGAACCTACGCCTCCAAACCTCCATCCCTTTTGGGTCTCACCCTCCCTTGGCCAGCGGCCCAGCCTGGTTCGACCCTCAGCCTCGAATCTATTTTCACCCCTCGCGTTGCTATCGCAGTGGTCTCGACCACTGCCTCAGCGACTTCCGGACTCTGTGACAGACATCTGTTCTTTCCAATGGACGGTTCTCGGGCGCATATCTTGCCCAATCATCTGCCTGTATACTAACGGACCCTCCCCCCTCCCCCGCCTTCTCGACTCTCTCTCCCCAAGACAAAGTATTTCATATAGTCTGACCAATAGGAAATTTGGGAGGCGGGGTTTATCTTAGAATTGTCCAATCCTAAGGGACCCAAACGCGTCCCTCTCGCCTCTTAGACTCTCCAGGCAATCACTGAGAAAAAAGCGGAGGCGGGCTTTGTTCAGATCTTGGCCAATCTCCATGCTTGTACCTACCCCCTTCCTCTTCACGGGACGATGCTTCAAGCCCGAAGACCAATAAGAAATCGTTACTGGCTAAAAAAAACAGGCACATCATCTTACATCACTTCACGTGGCTCTACTGGTAGCCTTCTGGTTAGTATACTGATGTAAAGGGAACGCCTTAAATCTGTAAAATTTGTAAAATGGGGATCATGCTATTACTCATAGTACCTTATTATGAAGATAAAATGAAAATGTAAAAAGTTAAATAAACAAAGCCCTGGGTAACTGCCAGATGGTGATGATGTCATCGTCATCATCATCTCATTGTCATCCTTTTTATTTGGATAGAGTTCCAATAGAAACACTTGACTATTCTGGTGTTGCTCTTCCGGGATTTATATTTGGTAGACTATTGGGTTTGCGGATAAAGTGACTACTCTTTCTAATTGGTTAAAAGGGTTGCCATATAAGCTCTTCAGTAGACTCACGGAAAGCTCCGGGATGGGGATAAGTCAGTGAATAAACATTAAGCCCCTACCTACTATGTGCTCTCAGATACATTACAAATATCTCATTTGTAATTTTTTAAAAAATCAAAAATTTAAATTTAAATTTAAAAATCCCACAAACCTGGGAGGTAGGTGCTATTATAATTATCCCCATTTTACAGTGGAGGAAAGGGGCAAACAGAGGCTAATCGACTTGCTTAGGGTCACATGAGTAATCTGAGGCTGGATTTGAATCTAAAATATCTCCACTCTAGGTACAGTCTTCTATCCTCTACACCACCTATCTAGCAACCCCACATAGTCAGGGGCTGGGTTATAAAGGACTTTGGACGCTGAACAGGGCATTTTATATTTAATCCTAGAGGCAATAGCTAGGGGGATACTGGAGTTTATTGAGTAAATTAACTTATCTGGTAAATAAACTCATAGAGGTTATATGGTTGGACTTGTGCTTTAGGAAAATCATTTTAGTGGCCGAATGGAGGATGGACTGTAGTGAGGGGGATCTTGAGGCAAACAGATAACCCCAGCAGCTATTACAATCCTCCAGGGCTGAGATGATGAGAATCTACACCAGAGATAACAGTGACAGAAAAGCTTTCCTACCCTATGTTGAGCCTGGGGGACTTTGAGGATGATATTGCCTTCTAAAATGGGGTGGGGAAACTAGGGGTTTTGTTTTGGACCTGTTTGGTTTAAGATGTCTACTAGACATCCAATTTGAGGTGTCTAAAAGGCAAGAAGAGATTTGAGATTGGAGGTCAACAGAGAGGTTGGGCATCAGCTTAGAGAGATGATAATTAAATCCCTGGGAGCTAATGAGATCATTGAGTGATATAGTATGGAGGGAGAAGAAAAGATGACCCAGAACAGAACTTTAAGTAATATCTTTGGTTAAAGGAGCAATCAGCAAAGGAGAGAAGGAGAGGTGAGACAGGATGACTTTTCAAGGTAACAAATATTTATGAAGCATCAGGTATACAAAGTAAGGCAAAAAATAGTCGCTGCTCTTAGGGAATTTACGATCTAAAATAAGTGAAACAGCCTCAAACACTTCCCAGCTGTGTGACCCTGGGAAAGTCACTTGACCCCCATTTCCCATCCTTATCACTCTTCCACCTAGGAGCCAATACACAGAAGTTAAGGGTTTAAAAAAAAACAACTAAAAACAAACAAACAAACAAACAAAATAAAAATAAGTGAAACAGTATATAAAAACTCTGTAGGCAAGAGAAAAATAAAGGATAATTTGGCAACAATTTCAAAGGAAAGCCACTAGCATTTTATTTTATTTTTTTTTTTGGTTGTTTTTTTTTTTAAACCCTTAACTTCTGTATATTGGCTCCTAGGTGGAAGAGTGGTAAGGGTGGGCAATGGGGGTCAAGTGACTTTCCCAGGATCACACAGCTGGGAAGTGTCTGAGGCTAGATTTGAACCTAGGACCTCCCGTCTCTAGGCCTGGCTCTCAATCCACTGAGCTACCCAGCTGCCCCACTAGCATTTTATTTTTTAGACACTAGCTTTAAAGGCAATCTAGAAAACCTTCTTGCAGAAGGTGGGATCTAATTAAGGTTTGAAGGAAGCCAGGAGGAAGAGGTCCAGAGGGATAGCATTCTAGGTATGAAGAACAGACAGAGAAGGCACAAAGACTTTGTTTTATGTTCTAGCTAGGAGATAAAGTTTTATGATGGAAGAATGTTAAGTAGGCCAATATGTGCTAGTATTTTCTATGGTGGCATAGTATATCAAATGCCAGACCTGGAGTCAGGAAGACCTTAATTCAAATCCAGCCTCTGACCTTCAATAGTTGAATAATCCTGGGCAAATCTCTCAATTTTTGCCTCAGTTTCCTCATCTATAAATTGGGGATATTAATAGTATCTTCTTCTAAGGAAAGGCTATCACAAGGATAGAATGAAGCAAATATAGGTTTAGAGCTTTGCAAATCTTTTTTTTTTTTTAAAAAACCCGTACCTTCCAGCTTAGAATCAATACTGTGTTTTGGCTCCAAGGCAGAAGAGTGGTAAGAGTAGGCAATGGGGGTCAAGTGACTTGCCCAGGGTCACACAGCTGGGAAGTGTCTGAGGCCGGATTTGAACCCAGGACCTCCCGTCTCTAGGCCTGGCTCTCAATCCACTGAGTTAACCGGCTGCCCACAGCTTTGCAAATCTTAAAGTGCCATATAAATGCTATTATTACCCCTATTATTATGATTAATGCATCAATATTATGTTCTTTGATTGTAGGCGGCAGTTTTTTCTGTGATAATACTCTAGTTCCAGTACAATTTATTTGTTGCATTCTCAAAAATAGTTTTGTGTCTATTTGTAGCTCAGGAATTTGTCATCTGTTCATCTATGAAGGTTAATGAGCATCTGGCATTTCATTCTGCCCACATCATCATTCTTTCTAGGTATTCAGTAGATGCTAAATTTTTGTGCCCCCATGAACATACGTGGTACAGTTGCTGCCCTTTCCTTGCAACAATACACCCAGGCTCTTAAAAGATCAATATTTTGACATTTCTGATGGTGATGGCCTCATTGTAAAAGCCTGTTTGTTTTTTGTGTGGCGACAGCCTGAGGAGGGCCTTCTGATTCAGTTCTTTCATCTTGGCCCTGCCTGTTGCTATACCTTCCTTTTGTATCCATTTGTTTGCATGTTGTGTCTCCCATCAGATTGCCAGCTCCATGAGGGCACTTGGCACCATTGTGGGGGTACCAAGGGGTTAAATTGTAATAAATCGCAATAAACAGTGGCTGGTATATCAGTTCAGTTGTTTTTCAGTTGTGTCCCCACTCTCTGTGACCCCATTTGGGGTTTTCTTGGCAAAAGATACAGGAATGGTCTGATATTTCCCTCTCTACTTCACTTAACAGATGAGGAAACTGAGGCTAACAGGGTTAAATAACTTGCCCAAGGGAGGCCAGATTTGAACTCAAGAAATGGAGTCTGTGTGACGTTGGGCCTGACACTCTGTCCAATTAATAAATATTGACTGATTGATTGAAGTGATAACTATTTGTTCCAAAAGTGTTACTAGAAGATTAAAATCTATTTATCATGTGTTCTTTGGACATCTATCAATCCTTGGCTCCTGCTCTAAAGTAGAAAGATTATTGCATCTATGTTCATTAAGGAGATTGGTCTGTAATTTTCTTTCTCTGTTTTTGATCTGACTGGCTTTGGAATCAGTACCATATTTGTGTCATAAAAGGAATTTGGTAGGACTCCTTCTTTGCTTATTATATCAAATAATTTGTATAGTAGTAGGATTAATTGTTCTTTGAAGGTTTGATAGAATTCACTTATGAATCCACTGGGCCCTGGCAATTTTTTCTTAGGAAGTTCTTTGATGGCTTGTTCAATTTCTTTTTCTGATATTGGATTAAGTATACTATTTCTTCTGCTCTTAATCTAGGCAATTTATATTTTTGTAAATATTCATCCATATCACCTAGATTGCTATATTTATTGCCATATAATTGGGTAAAATGGTTTTTAATGATTGCCTTAATTTCCTCTTCATTGTTGATACTGTTAATTTGGTTTTCTTAAAAATCTTAAATAGAATACTAGCAAAAAGACTCTAGCAAGTGATCAAGAGGGTTATCCATCATGATCAGGTGGGATTTATACCAGGAATGCAAGGATGGTTCAATATTAGGAAAACCATCCACATAATTGACCATATCAGCAAGCAAACCAACAAAAACCACATGATTATCTCAATAGATGCTGAAAAAGCCTTTGACAAAATACAGCATCCATTCCTAGTGAAAACAATAGAAAGTATAGGAATAGAAGGTCCTTTGCTAAAAATAATAAACAGTATATATCTTAAACCATCAACAAGCATAATATGCAATGGGGATAAATTAGAAGCCTTTCCAATAAGATCAGGTGTGAAACAAGGATGCCCATTATCACCTCTATTATTTAACATTGTACTAGAAACACTAGCAGTAGCAATAAGAGAAGAAAAAGAAATTGAAGGTATCAAAATAGGCATTGAGGAGACTAAGCTATCACTCTTTGCAGATGATATGATGGTCTACTTAAAAAATCCTAGAGAATCAACTTGGAAGCTTGTAGAAATAATCAACAACTTTAGCAAAGTTGCAGGATACAAAATAAATGCACATAAATCATCAGCATTTCTATATATTTCCAACACATCACAGCAGCAAGAAGTAGAAAGAGAAACGCCATTTAAAATCACCCTAGACAATATAAAATACTTAGGAATCTATCTATCAAAACAAACATAGGAATTATATGATCATAACTACAAAACACTTTCCAAACAATTAAAACTAGATCTAAACAACTGGAAAAACATTGAGTGCTCATGGGTAGGATGAGCTAACATAATAAAAATGACCATTCTACCCAAATTAATTTACTTATTTAGTGCCATACCTATCAAACTACCAAAAAACTTTTTTACTGAATTAGAAAAAACTATAACAAAGTTTATTTGGAAGAACAAAAGATCAAGAATATCAAGGGAAATAATGAAAAAAAAACATGAAGGAAGGGGGCCTAGCAGTACCAGTTATTAAAAACTGTACTATGAAGCAGCGGTCATCAAAACAATAAGAGACAGAAGGGAGGATCAGTGGAATAGACTTGGGGTAAGTGACATCAGCAAAATAGTGTATGATAAACTCAAAGAGACCAACTTTTGGGACAAAAATCCACTATTTGACAAAAACTGCTGGGAAATTTGGAAAACAATATGGGAGAGATTAGGTTTAGATCAACATCTCACACCCTACGCCAAGATAAATTCAGAGTGGGTGAAAGACTTAAATATAAAGAAGGAAACTGTAAGTAAATTAAGTGAACACAGAATAGTATACTTGTCAGATCTCTGGGAAAGGAAAGATTTTAAAACCAAGCAAGAGCTAGAAAAAATTACAAAATGTAAAATAAATAATTTTGATTATATTAAATTAAAAAGTTTTTGTACAAACAAAAACAATACAACTAAAATCAGAAGGGGAACAACAAACTGGGGAAAAAATCTTTATAACAAAAAATTCTGACAGAGGTCTAATTACTCAAGTATACAAGGAACTAAATCAATTGTATAAAAAATCAAGCCATTCCCCAATTGATAAATGGGCAAGGGACATGAATAGGCAATTTTCAGATAAAGAAATCAAAAATCATGAGAAAGTGTTCTAAATATCTAATAATTAGAGAAATGCAAATCAAAACAACTCTGAGGTACCACCTCATACCTAGCAGATTGGCTAAAATGATAGCAGGGGAGAGTAATCAATGTTGGAGGGGATGTGGCAAAACTGGGACATTAATGCATTGCTGGTGGAGTTGTGGACTGATCCAACCATTCTGGATGGCAATTTGGTATTATGCCCAAAGAGTGCTAAAAGGCTGCCTGCCCTTTGATCCATCCATACCATTGCTGATTTTGTACCCCAAAGAGATCATAGATAAACAGACTTGTACACAAATATTTATAGCTGTGCTCTTTGTGGTAGCAAAAAACTGGAAAGCAAGGGTATGCCTTTCAATTGGGGAATGGCTGAATAAATTGTTGTATATGCTGGTAATGGAATACTATTGTGCTCAAAGGAATAATAAACTGGAGGAATTCCATGTGAACTGGAAAGACCTCCAGGAATTGATACAGAGTGAAAGGAGCAGAGCCAGGAGAACATTGTACACAGAGACGGATACACTGTGGTAAAATCGAATGTAATGGACTTCTGTACTAGCAGCAATGCAATGACCCAGGACAATTCTGAGGGATTTATGGTAAAGATGCTACCCACATTCAGAGGAAGGACTGCAGGAGTGGAAACACAGAAGAAAAACAACTACTTGAACACTTGGGTTGATGAGGACATGATTGGGAATGTAGACTGGAAAGGACCACTTGTAACTATTAATAATATGTAAATAAGTCTTGATTGATGACACATGTTAAAACCAATGGAAATGTGAGTTAGCTATGGGGGGGGTGAGTTTGAGGAGGTGAAGGGGAAAGTGAAAACATGAATTATGTAACCATGGAAAATTTTTCTAAAAATAAAAAAAAAACAATTAAAAAAATAAAGTAGAAACATTATCTATTTTTCTTTTACTGTATTATGTACTATATTGAAATGGTTTATTATATATTTATGTATAAATATAAAAAGGCTATATTATAAATACATAAAAACTCTAATGAATTCCATGTTGCTTGGTTATAGGGAATTTCATTAAAATACATATTGTAGGGGCAGTTAGAGAAGTGAAGTAGGTGAATAGAGAGCCAGGCCTGGAGATTGTAGGTCTTAGGTTCAAATCTGATCTCAGATATTTGCTAGCTGTGTGACCCTGGGCCCTTCCTGTTCTTCTGCCTTGGAACTGATTCTCAGTATTGATTCTAAAACAAAAGGTAAGGAATTAAAAAAAAAATAGACATTGTATCCCTAATTTTTAGAACTTGAAACTGAAACAAGACCCTGATCTGTAATGACCAGGAGGGTAAAACTTAGTGGCAGAAAAATGAAAGATGTCATATTTTCATAACTCCTGATTTTTGAGGAGGGTATCATGGGTTTTCCACAGGCATTTCAAGCTCACCATATTGGGGCAGCTAGGTAGCCCAGTGAATAGAGTACCAGGCCTGGATCACTTCCTAGCTGTGTGACCCTGGACAAGTCACTTAATCCCCATTGCCAAGTCCCTTGCCACTCTTCTGTGTTAGAACTTAATTAGGAATTAATTAGTTAATTAATTAAACTAATTAAATAACTAAATAACTAAAAAATAAAAATAAGTTGAGAAATTAAAAAAAGAAGGTAAGGGTTAAAAAAACAACTCACCAGGTCCAAAACTAAACTCATCTTTCTCCCAATGCTTCCCTTCTAAAATTCCCTGTTACTATCGAGAGTGCCATCCTTTTCCTAGTCATCGAAATCTAAAACCTCAGGGTCATCTTTAATTCTTTGAAACGTTCCTCTTTTATGGGCTGCCTTAATGGGCCTAGAACCCCAGTTTTGACTGTGTTTCCATGGATCTCCATCAGGATGCTTTCTGCAGCTGGTGCCATCCATCATACTGTTCCCAAAGTGTATATTGAATGGCATTGGGTGGGCGTTAATTACTTTATTATTATTTTATTTATTTTGACTGTATTTCTTTATTGTTGTTGTTTTTATTATTATCATCTTGTTCTCATGGTCTTTGATGGAATTTAGGCAAGAATGATGCAGGGATCAGTCAGTCCTGGCTTCTTTTTCTTTCATATTTAATGATTTCCTAAATATTCCCCCAGGGGATACAATAAACTTGTTTTATTTGTGGTCGTTCTGTCATTTGGTTGTGTCGGACTCTTTATAATCCCATATTTGGGGTTTTCTTGGCAAAGATACCAGAGTGTGCTGCCATTTCCTTCTTAGTAAAGTGATGACTTTTTGCATTTTTATTGGGGCCCCAGACTCTTCCTTCCCTTCTCCCTGCTAGGATGGTTCCAAGTCGATGGGAAGGCAGCAAGGTCAGGGTGGGTGAATGAAAGGATCCTCTTCTCTAGGTTCACTGAAAGCATCTTCAGAAGCTGAGCCAACAGTAGGCACTGAGATGCCCCTCCTCCTACCCACACATGATTTTTTTTTTTTTTTTTTTTTGCCACTTACTTTCTGTCTCCATAACAACTCTAAAACAGAAAAACTGGCATGGATTGAAAGCCAGGCCCAGAGAGGTGAGGTCCTGGGTTCAAATCTGACCTCAGACACTCTTTAGCTGGGTGACCCTGGGCCAGTCACCTAACCCCCATGGCCTAGCCCTTACAACTCTTCTGCCTTAGAACCAATACACAGTATTGATTCTAAGACAGAAGGTAAAAGTTAAAAAAAAAAAACAAAAAACAGAAGAACTGCAAGGGCTAGGCAATGGAGGTTAAGTGACTTGCCTAGGGTCACACAGTGAGCAAGTATCTGAAGCCAGATTTGAACCTCATTTCACTTCTGTGTTATGTAGCTGCCCTTACAGCTCTGTGTTTTAAAAGCTTTTCATTCCATATAGTTTGGGTAAACTGAGGATGTGGGATGATGACATCTATTAAAAAATTAGCTTCAAGGCTGAGGGACTTCTGAGAAAGAAAACGAGCTGCATTCAGAGGAAGAACTGTGGGAGGAGAAACACAGAATAAAAACAACTGCTTGAACACATGGGCTGATGGGGGTATTATTGGGGATGTAGACACAAAACGATAACTCTAGTCCAACTATCAATAATATGGAATTAGGTCAATCAATGAAACATGTATAACCCAGTGGAATTGTGCATTGGCTAAAGGGAGTTAGGGGGGTTTGGGGAGAGGGAAAGAACATGAAATATGTAACTATGGGAAAATATTCAAAATAAAAATAAAAGTATAATTAAGGACTTCCGGGTTAAGATGGCGGCAGAGTAAGAAGCAGCTCTTAACCTCTCCTGACCGAAACATACAAAACTCCTCAAGGGGACATAAAAACAAGTCCAGACGAACGGAGGAACCCCACAACAAGGCACAGCGTGGAAGGTACGTGGAATCGAGACATTTCCAAGCTAAAAAGGGCTCTCACTCACTCAATCGCGAGCTGAGCAACCGCCCCACCCCCACCCCCTCCACACTCACCTATAGCTCCGAACCCAGCTAAAAAGAAATAGAGCAAGTTTGGGGCACCCATCGAGTCATCAGCAGCTCCGGGACCTGTTCCTGACAGCAGCAAGACTTAGGACCCCATTAAGTCAAAAAAAGCACGCGAAATCTGAGCGCGCGCGCCGGAGCAGGACGCTGGGCGCGCAGAGTGCTGGCTGAGTAGAGGCGTGGGTGGAGGCAGAACTAAGCCTAAGTGGGGAACCAGTGCAGACGGGTATACGACTGTAGAAGCAGCGCCCTGAGACTTGTAAAGAAACCTCCAGCAGAGGAACAAGCAAGAGGGCCCACCAGGGGGCTTGACCTTGGAAAAAACCAGAATTCAGACCTCAGGAGCCAATAGATTGGGAACAGACACTGAGCCCGAGGATAAAGCTGAGAAGCTGCTGGGCTAATGATGGCTACTCAGCATCAGCATCAGGAGGTTCAGAAGAGAAAGAACAATAACAAAAAGAAGAAGTCTTTAACACTCGACAGCTTTTACACAGAGAAAATCCAGACAACCGAGCAAACAGAGGAGGAGAACAAACAAGCATCCGGACCCTCCTCAAATAAGGAAAACTCCTCACAAGCTATGGAAGAGTTCAAAACTGAGATTCTGAGGAAAATGGAAGAGATCTGCCAAGAAAATAACAGTTTAAAAGGTAGAATCTTGCAATTGGAAAGTGAGGCTCAGAAATCAAATGAACTGATAAGCAAATTGAACACCAGAAATGACAAGATTGAAAAGGAAT
>NC_058132.1:29167588-29214812 GCF_016433145.1 Gracilinanus agilis
GAGCAAGACCTAGAAGTATGCAAGTCTAATAGCCTAGTGTTAGATTAATTCCAGAAATTGAACTTCTCTTTATTTGATAAGAACAGTTAGGATGGTGAGGGAGGAGAGGCAGTCTTTGGTGAATAACAAGTTTAAATGTACAGTTTACATGATATACCACATTAAATTCCATATGGATAAAAGTTTTTTAAAACCATATCCTTCTGTCTGAGTAACAACTTTTAAGACAGTCAAAACTGGATTAAGGGACTTGCTTAGGGTCACAGAGAAAGAGCTAGGAAGTATCTGAGGTCAGGTTTGAACCCAGATCCTCTTGACTTCAGCATGACTCTCTTTCCACTGAACTACCTAGCTGCCCTCAAATGGATAAATTACTTAATACAGAAGGTCATATTAAAAAAATTATAGAAGAATGGAAAATCAGGAATGCGTAACCAGAGAAGAAATAAGATTTTATAAAAGACAAAAATAGATCAATTCAAGTATGTAAAATTAAAATGCTTTTAAATGACAAAATCAATGCAGAATAATTAAAATAAAATAATTAAAATAAAAAATTTTTATTTTTTAAATTTTTATTATTTTATTATTATTAATTAAAATAAAAAAATTAGAATAAGAAGAAAAATTTGATTGGGAAAAATTTTGTATCCCCCCTTCTTGATAAAAATGTGTTTTATACAAAATCCACAGGAAAATGACAAATTTATTGATGATTCTCTATAAAATAAAGTCTAAATCTATACAGTTTCCCTTTTTTTTAACTTAAACAAATTTCCGTTTTCAATTACATGTAGAAACAATTTTTGACAATTTTTTCCCCCTAAAACCCTCACCTTCCATCTTAGAATCGATACTGGGTTTTGGTTCTAAGGCAGAAGAGTGGTAGGGGTAGGCAATGGGGCAAAATGACTTGCCCAGGGTTGTTTGGACCCTTTGATATTATTTATTGAGATGATACCAGTTGAGTCTGTGTCATAAAACTAACACCATCTTCCCCGAGTTCCTACGAGACAAATCGGTTGTCTGAGGCTCATGGGGGAGGGATGAAACATGCAAAACTGGGGTTTGGGTATGACTTCACTATGGGGAGGTCCTAATAAGGGTGCCCCATGGCCACCATGAGTTTAAGGTACAGGCAGTGGTGACAAGGTGGGGGAAGGGAGATGCCAAGGAAGTGTCCACTGGGTTCGGCTGTGGCTTGGGGTTTACAGCCACCACAGAGTTGTGATAGCTCACAGGTCTGCTTACCTCTCTCTCTCTCTTCCTCTCTCTCTCTCTCTCTCTCTCTCTCTCTCTCTCTCTCTCTCTCTCTCTGCAGTTGCGTGGTGGTGGTTTTAGACCCCAAGAAGAGTAAGCAGCAACACATCTTTAACACTGCCAGGTAAGGAGAGGAGTCAGAATAACAACCTTGGCCAGCTTTTCTCTGACACTTTGCTTTCTTTCTTTCATTTTCATTTCTTTCCTTTTTTTTTTTTAAACCCTCACCTTCTGTCTTAGAGTCAATACTGTGTATTGGCTCCAAGGCAGAAGAGTGGTAAGGGTGGGCAATGGGGGTCAAGTGACTTGCCCAGGATCACACAGCTGGGAAGTGTCTGAGGCCAGATTTGAACACAGGACCTTCCATCTTTGGGTCTGACTCTCAATCCACTGAGCTACCCAGCTGCCTCCCAATTAAGGAAATGGGTTCAGTACTTTCAAGGTCTCCACACAGAGCCACCTCCCCTTGTTACTTTTTTAAGTGTTGTTTCATTTTGTTTTTCCAACAACTCCAGAAGGTGGGTACTATTATCATTTTATAGGTAAAGAAACTGAGGCAGAATGAGGTGAAGTGCATGAAGGCAGCATTTGAACTCCCACTTGGAGTTAGGAGTGGACTGTGGGGGTCTTTAAGAGTAAATAATTCTAACCCTCCTAGCAGATCCATGGTAGAAAGAAGCCTAGGTGGGCAGGCACACTTCCCGCCCCTTTGGGGAGGGCAGGCCTTTTCTCCGGTGTCTGTTTCATCCCGAGGGCTCATGAGTGCCAGCTCCAGAGAGGTAGGCCACAGATTAGGCCATGGGGAAAGCTTTGCCTGGCTTCCCCATGAGAGGGTGGTGGGATTTTCCAACATAGGCCTGGAGTTTCTTTCCTAGTTTATTTGTTCAGCATTTACTGAGCACCTATGATATGCAGGGATCCCTTCCCACCAGTGGTTGTCCTTGGATGGACATATGACCATCTCATACATATCCCTGGCTATCAACATTCACTGAGCAGGGAAACGGGGGTAAGACTTCTCTTGGTAAAGTCCTGATTGCTGGTTTGTCCATCCAACCCTACCACTGGTGTGCTCTCCGAACTTGGGGATGAGGACAAGGGCACATTGCTCTGCCTGGGCCTGGCTGGCAGGCTGGCAGAAAGCCACAGTGGGTCAGGGAACTGGCTACATTGTTAATCTCCTCATTTTAGCTTTCTCTGGAGGCCATTGTTTGTTAGGGCCTGGGGTCTCAGGGTCTGAAAAGGCAAAGGTCTGTTGACCCCTGATGTTGGGTGAGGTCCAGGGTCTGACTAAGGCCTGAGATCCCTCAGTTTCCACTTTTCCCACCAACAAAATAGCTGATTCCCCCAGTTTCCACATTTCTCTACAAGTTGCTGATTTGAGGCAGTAATCCTTTCCCAGGCTCCCTTTTCCAGACCTTTTTTCCAGACAGGAAAACATGTTTTACCAGCACCTGCTTCTCCCCTTTCTCAGTTCCTGTTATGTCCCTGGTTACCCTCACCTTCAGTTCCTCCCTCAAGGCTTTCTCTCTCAAGGCTACATTGTTATGGGAAAGTTGCTTGAATTTTCATGAGAAAAATTCCTTGTGGTTTCTGCCTTTAAAAGCTAGTGTATTCATCCAACAAACTGCACTTGGTTGCCTCCAGCACCCGACCCCTAACTTTGACTTGACTCTTTTTTTCACCAAGCCTTACCTGAGGACTCTGGGTTCCCTTTCTGCCCCGCTAAAGGGGCTCTATCAATTGTTGGGAGAATGATTTCCATGACTTGTAAACCATTTCTTGGTGGGTAGAAAACTAATAGCTTCCTTCTTCTTGGTCCTCAGGAAAGCCCTGAGTGCACTTTCCTTTTCTCCTGATGGGAGATACATCGTGACGGGTGAGGTGAGTTGAGTTGACAGTTGTTGGATGGTGAAGTGGTCATTCTGTGGTAACCTCTGGCTTCTCCAAGCCCTGAACTGTGGCACAAAGGACCATCCCTGACTTGTGTTTGGCAGAGGGCCAGATTCTGCCCTCCAAGCATGACTCCAGAGCCTTCATAAATGCCGCCTACTCTCTGTGGGCTGCTCTGGAGCTCAGCTTTGCCCACTGTGAGTCTAGAACCCTAGATTACCTGCCTTGACTGTCCCCATCCTGCCTTCCTCCTGCAGAATGGGCATAGACCAGCTGTTCGGATTTGGGACGTGGAGGAGAAGAGCCAGGTGGCAGAAATGCTGGGCCACAAGTATGGGGTAGCGTGTGTGGCCTTCTCCCCCAACATGAAGCACATTGTGTCCATGGGCTATCAGCATGACATGGTGGTCAACGTCTGGGACTGGAAGGTACCCTCATCCCCACCCCCCATACACACACTGGCCCTGCCCCTCCTCTGAGCCTTTGGATGGTTCTGAAAATGTTTCCTCCCTCCTGGGGGTGATTGGGAAAGAGATTGAGGTAAAAGCAGATCCAGTATCCCGTGCTCTGTGAGTGATGCCAGGACTGAGGCTGAATTATCAGAAGGTATTGTCTGGGCTGTGGGTCACAGGTTTCAAACCCCCCAGGAGAAAAGGGGCCCTTGGATGCCAGGCCAGGCTAGGTTTATTATTAGGTGGGGTCAATAATAGTCGTTCCTGTTTCTACAGGTGCTTTGAGAGTTCTAAGGGGCTTGCCTCACCACACAGTCCTAGGAGGTAGTTGGTGGGAATATTCCATATTTCATTTTACAAATAAACTGAGGCTTGGAGTAGCTGACTAACTTTCCCCCAGTCACATAAATGTCTGACATAGGAATTGAATCCAGGCCTTGAAATCCCAAGCACTGTGTTGTTTTCCACTGGGACCTTCCCAGAGCTCTCCTCTACTTGGCACACCTCTCCCCTGTAGAGCCCATTGTTCCTTGGAGAGGCCAGGTCCTTTGTGGGGCCGCTGGGAGAGAGACAAGTTTGACTGCCTTGAATTTGTAGTGAGCTGGGGACAGTGGCCCTGCTGCTCTCCTCCTCAGGCCTGGCCTGATTCTGTCCTCCCTCGTGCCTCCAGGGAGTAAGAGAATAGAGGCTGTGATCCCCTGGGAAATTCACCCTGGCCATCTTGCCGCCATGACTGCCTGAAGTCATTGTATCTCTTGAGAGGAGACTTTGTCCTGGGAAAGGCAGCATCTGCCCTGCTGAACCTTCAGGGGAAAGGAGAGAAGGCAGCTATTGGAGACAGGGCCCACAAGGTCACACTGGCCCGTCATCCCCAGGACACATTCTGTGGAAGGGGCCAAGCAGTGGGTCAAGAAACTGAAGGTTGTAGACTATGAATAAGCAGGTTGAATTAAGCACCTTCTTTGTGCCAGGCCCTGGGCTAAGTACTAGGGGTACAAAGAGAGGTTAGAGCCCAGTCCCCAAGTTCCAGAG
This sequence comes from Gracilinanus agilis, assembly GCF_016433145.1. NCBI lineage: Eukaryota > Metazoa > Chordata > Mammalia > Didelphimorphia > Didelphidae > Gracilinanus > Gracilinanus agilis. The sequence continues at coordinate 29,172,226 of NC_058132.1, forward strand.
CCAATGCAGGGAGACTTCAGGTCAAGAACCTGGCACAGAAGAAGAAATATATAGGGTAGAGGGGCTGGGAAAGACAGGGCTGCCTGCAGAGGACCAGGGCAGGTGGGAATGACCAGCCTTTTTGTTCATGGCTCTTTTAGAAGGACAGTGTGGTTGCCTCCAACAAGGTGTCATGTAAGGTTATTGCCATCTCATTTTCGGAGGACAGCAGCTACTTTGTGACCGTGGGCCACCGGCATGTCAAGTTCTGGTTCTTGGAGGTGTCCAAGGAAGTAAAGGTGAGAGAGAGTTGGACAGAGAGAAAGATTGAGCTCGACAAAGAAGGAGGGAGGGGATAGACGGGGGGAGAGAGAGAGAGTGTGAGAGTGTGAGAGTGTGTGTGAGTGTGTGAGAGTGTGCATGCGTGCTAGGTCTAGATTTTGTTTCTGGGCCTATTCCCTGAGACCCCCACTGTGGTTCCATTCTATCCTGGAGCAAACACTTGCTGAAGCTCTGCCATATTCTTGTTCTGTTTAGTTTCTGGGTTGCTGGTCCTTAGTTCCTGAACCTGGCCTCCTACTATTGACTGTTCCCTGTGGACTCCAACTGGACTCCTGTGCTTCAGGAGGAGTCCTAGGCACTGGCTTTTGGCTTCTTGCCTTCCCATGTCCTAGTTCAGAAGCCCTCTGCTTCTTGCTGCCTTTGCTGACTCTGGGCCTGTTTCCCAGCCCTGTTCCTTTTCCTGTTCCCTTCCTGCCCTTTCTTCCAGGGTAGCTCTCCTTGACTGTCTCATTTCTGGCCTGAGCCCCTGCTCACTGGCTCTTCTTCAGCCCTCACCCAGCATTAGGGTATACTGACTGCAGGGTGGACTAGTGCAGGGCTGTGAACTGTCCTCTTTGCCCTTAGGTGACTGGCACGGTGCCCCTGGTGGGGCGTTCAGGCATCCTGGGAGAGCTGCACAACAATGTCTTCTGTGGTGTTGCCTGCGGGAGGGGCAGGATGGCAGGCAACACATTCTGTGTGTCCTACTCTGGTCTCCTCTGCCAGTTTAATGAGAAGAGGGTCCTAGAAAAGTGGATCAACTTAAAGGTACCCACATCTTTCTGAGGGAAACCCCTCCTTCTCAGGAGGTTCTCCTGGTGCTTTGACGCTCCCTCCACTCCAGGACCCCACTGGTGCTTCTGAGCTGGGATCCCTGGGGGTGGACTGAATTGAGTTCTAAAAAATCTCTCGGAGGCCAAGGCCTGACCCTTCTTCCCGCTCTCCCTGGCCCACAGGTCTCCCTTTCATCATGCCTGTGTGTCAGCGAGGATCTCATCTTCTGTGGCTGCACTGATGGGACAGTACGCATCTTCCAGGCCCATGACATGCATTATGTGACCAATTTACCCAAGCCCCACTACTTGGGAGTAGATGTGGCCCAAGGCCTGGATCCCAGGTACTCTAGTCAGAGGCCTGGGCTTGTGAGCAGAGGGGAGGGGTAGGCACCCCCTCCTAAGAGTGTCAGCCATAGTAAAGATGGGAGGGGAAGTGAACTGCCCTTCTGTTGATCTTTGGAGATACCCAGAGCCATGGGCTGTGCCCCAGTGGAGGGAGGCTCTGATAGGCTCACTGCAGGGGGAGAGGAGCTACTGTACTTGGCTCTGGGCCAGACCTTGGAGAAAGCCTCTAAACTTTCTAGAAGAGACTGGCATGGCTTTCTGAAGCTGTCTTTTAACATTTCTTCCTTCCCATGGGCTTGGCATTGTATCCCTTTAGGGAGCCAGCTGGGTTGCCCCAAGGGAGGCATTTTGTACACATCCTTATAAGAGAAGGAGGAAGGCTTGTCTGTCATTAATAAGGTCCTTTCATCTCCCCCTCCCTGGGGAAAGGGGACTAGGGCTCAGCTCTTGGGCTTTGAGCGAGGATGATAACGAAAATGTCTTCTCTTGGCCAGCTTCCTCTTCTGTAGGAAGGCTCAGGCAGTCTACCCAGACACGGTGGCATTGGCCTTTGACCCATGCCACTACTGGCTCTCGTGTGTGTACAAGGACCACAGCATCTATGTCTGGGACATCAGAGACCTAAGTAAAGTGGGCAAAGTGTGGTCCGATCTCTTCCATAGTTCCTATGTCTGGAATGTAGAGGTGAGTTGTTCCCTTCTGCCTCCTACAAAATCTTAGAGCCTCTGCCCTGGAACCAATCAGACCCCCGCCTGGAAGCTTGGGGAGGAGGGCTGCCCGGGCTCTGCCAGCCATTGGCTTGAGCAGTTGTGATAAGAGCCTCCTTGCACTTTCCTCTTCTGGGGGTGTAGGTTTACCCAGAGTTTGAAGACCAGAGAGCCTGCTTGCCCTCAGGGTCCTTTCTGACCTGCTCCTCAGACAACACCATCCGCTTCTGGAACATGGAGAACAACCCGACCTCTGGCCGTCCGAAGAATGTTTTCAGCAATGTAAGTAGCTGTGGGACTGACAAGCTTTAGTTTTCCATTTCTCCTTTCAAGTCAGGGTGGCCGGATTGTCCAGAGCTCTCCCAAAATGCACTTTGCCTCTGAACCTTAGGAGGATAGAGATGATTGACATTTCTCCATTCATTCCCTGGAATGTCTTCTGGCCAACATTGGTTTCTTCCCTTTAAAAAATCCAGTTCTGAAGGTCAGCCAGGTGGCTCAGTGGATTGAGAGTCAGGCCCAGAGATGGAAAGTCTTGGATTCAAATCTGGCCTCAGACACTTCCTAGCTGTGTGACCTTGGACAAGTCACTTAACCCCCACTGCCTGGTCTTTACCGCTCTTCTCCCTTGGAACGAATATTAATTCTAAAGATGGAATGCAAAAGTTTAAAACAAAATTCCGTTTTCTAAACCTTGCCTGAAAAGCTTTGATCAACGGGTATAGTGAAATTTGTATATCGAATGGATCAGCTTGGTTACAGTGCGTCCTTGACCCTGTATGGACTCCAGGAGGAAAGGGTGGGTGGGGAGAATCAGTCATTTTCCCAGGGCTAAGCCTAAAGGAATTAATCGTAGCCACTGGACTGTGTGGTCTTGCTTAAATTGTACCAATCCAATGTAACCTGAAACATGAAGAAATGCCATTAGTAGCAGCAAACCTTTCTTGGGCACCAACTGTGTATAGGGCTGCATGCCAGGTGCTGGGATCCCCGCCCTCTCAGTGCATATTCACTGAGGACTGGAAGAGGCTTCACTTGAGAGGGGAGTTTAGTCCGACTTATTACCCCCTCTCCTTCATGGGTCAGTCACATTGTCTTGGGCCTGAAGAGGTGTTTTTTTCTTTTTTATAAAAAATTTTTACCTTCTGCTTTAGAATTGGTTCCAAGATAAGGGCTAGGGAAATGAGGTTAAGTGACTTACCCAGGGTCACACAGTTAGGAATTATCTGAGGCCAGCTTTTAACCCAGGACCTCTCATCTCAACCTAGCTCTCAATCCAGTGAGCCACTTAGCTGCACTTTGGAAAGGTATTTCTGAGAGGGAGCTCCTGTCTGGGTAGCTCTGTGTCTCTATTGAGGCCTGGCCCTGGCCCCGCTTTTCTCTTTGTAGTGGTCCTGAACTCCCTAGGGTGGTGCCTGGACAGGGGCTGAGCTGATTGATGCCAATGCCATCTCCCTGGGCCTTGGCCCCTGATTCCAGTGCCTCCTTTCCTAGAGGCCTGATCCTCATTGTTCCTTTTTTTTTCTCTTCAAAGAACCTGCTAAAGGTGGTATATGTAGAAAATGACATCCAGCATCTGCAGGACATATCCCACTTCCCAGACCGGGGAAATGAGAATGGGACTCCTGTGGACATGAAGTCAGGGGTTCGGGTCATGCAGGTCAGTCCTGATGGTCAGCACTTGGCCTCAGGCGACCGGAGTGGAAATCTGAGGCAAGTGTCACCCTCACATGGCACCAGTTTTGGTGAGGGACAGCCTTATGTCAGGCAGAGGCCTTGTGTAGCCTTCCCTGTTCCTCCCTGCTATGACCCTTGGGTTCTAGCCTTGTTACTTTGGGCTGACGGCAAACCAGGGGGTACGTAGGTAGGCATGTGTAACTGGGCCAGATGTCTAGGCCAAGGGCACAGCTGTTTCTCCTGCCCACTGGCTGTGAGGTGTCTTGTCTTGCAGGATTCATGAGCTCAGGTTCATGGATGAGCTGATTAAGGTGGAGGCCCATGATGCAGAAGTTTTATGTTTGGAATATTCCAAGCCTGAGACTGGTGAGGTTTTTTCCTTTGGAGTGGATGAGAATGTGTGCAAGGAAGTAGGGAAATAGTTGAACAAGGGAGAGACCACCAAGGAGCTTCTTCCATGCATGACTCACCGTCCATCTCCTTCAGATTGCTTGGTGCAGGCAGATGGAGAGCTCTCAATTCATCTCAAGACTTTTAAAACTCAACTTGGAGCTTGAGAGAAATTCCTGAATATTGTAAGGCAATCTGACCCTTTGGAAAGGCTGAGCTCTCTGCAGCCTGCTCTAACAGACCCCTGAGAAAGAGCCCTAAGCAGAGGTGTGCTCAGCAAACTAGAACCCTGGGCACTGGGGCCCCAAGCAAGTCAGTGTGTGGGAGGCCAAGGAGGCAGGAGGACCTGCTGGGCAGCCCGGGGCTCTCTTATCTTCTCAGGGATGACACTGCTGGCCTCTGCCAGTCGAGACCGACTCATCCACGTGCTCAATGTGGAGAAGAACTATAACTTGGAGCAAACCCTGGATGACCATTCTTCCTCCATCACGGCCATCAAATTTGCAGGTGAGGATCCACAGATTTATAATGCTTCAGAAGTGGCCACCTGTTTCACCTGGTGCTTGAAAATACCTCAGCCCCCCACTTTATAACATCCAGAGAGGTGGCATCTAGCCTTGAAGAACTTCAATGAGGTCTCCCTTCCCCCCACTAATTCCCAAGGCTGCCCATTCTCCAGTTGTGTTCCTGACATCAAAGCTAAATTTGTTTCTTTGCAGCTTCCGCCCATTGTTCTTAGTTCTTCCCTCTGGGGCCCAAAAGAACAGATCAGCTCTCCTTCTGCCTTGTGGTGAGGGTCTCCTCCTGGCCCAAAGGAGATGGGAGGGGTGGGGTCAGCGGGAGGCTTCTAGGTGCCAGGAAGATGGCCGAGATCTCAGTACTGTCACTAGCCGATGAGGTGAGAGGATCCAGAGGACAAAAGGGAGTTTAGGCAGCAGTCACAGATGGTGGGTATTGGGCATGTTGCTGGCCTCAGGCAGAGGCAGCCTGGTAGAAGTGCCTGGTGAGTTGGTTTGCTCACAGCAATGTCTGAAGAGTTGAGCCTGGGAGAGGGCAAGTTGGAAGTAAGGGTGTGGGAGAGGGAAGGGGTCATCCATGTAATTTAACATCGAGCGTAGGCTAGAAGAGCAGGTGGCGGGGAGAGAGTGACAGGATGGGAGGTGCTTGGTAGGAATGGAGATCACGAGAAGGCTGAGAGGTCACTGGAAGTACTGGGGTGCTCTCAGGGACAGAGAATCTGCAGCCACAGGGGTAGAAAGTTGTGTGACTAGAGAAGTGGGAAGTCAAGGCTGTGTTATCTGGTGCCATGGGGAGAGGAAGGAAGGTGACGAGATTCTGACTGAAGACCCTCTGTAAGAGGCCTGCTGAGAAGCTCCTCTGGGTGCATCAGGACCTGCCGAGGAGAGGCGGCTGAGCAAGCTAGTGGCCTGTCTGGAGAAGAGGTGGGAGGGCAGGCTAACAAGGCCCTCTCAGGGAGTCAGAGGAGGTGAAAGGGCTGGGGACCTTCTCTCCTTCTAGGTTATCAGACATTCAGTTCACAGATATTGTGTGACTACTCTTCAGGCAACTTGGTTGAAGTCTGGCCTCTGATATAATCCTGGCTGTGTGACTTGGGACAAGGCCGACCAATGGTGTCAAACTCCCAATAGAAATAGGTCTCTGCAGTAGCACATTGATTGGGGAAAACTACAAGTCAACATCATCTGTGTTGCATCATATATTTTTTAAACCCTTACCTTCTGTCTTAGAATCTATTGTGTATTCCAAGGCAGAACAGGAAGGGCTAGGCAGTGGGGGGTGGGGTGGGGGTGTCAAGTGACTTGCCCAGGGTCACACAGCTGGGAAGTGTCTGAGGCCAGATTTGAACCCAGGACCTCATATCTTTAGGTTTGACTTTCTAATCACTGAGCCACCCGGCTGCCACCCCGTGTTGCATTGTAGTTGAACTGATTTTGTCAAACCTTTCTGGAGGGGAAGTTCTATCATTGACATCACAAGCCCAATCTAGCCCTTGTTGGCCCCTCACTGTGTTTGCCAGATGCTGGGGATACCAGGACAAGAATAGATGGTCCCTGCCTCAGGGAGATTCCATGTTTTTGGCACTTGGGCTCGGGTGCAGATCTTTATGCACAGTAAGGAAAACAGAAGGGAATTTGGGGAGAGAGAGAGCAGCAACAGCTGGTGGTGGGAGTGAATCTGGAAAGGCTTCATGGAACAGGTGGCTCCTGAGTTAAATCTTGAGGAAAGTTAAGAAATGGAAGGTGGGAGATGAGGAAGGATAAGGCACAGGCATGGAGACACATGATAGAATGTCGAGTTTGGAGACTAGCTGAGAGCGCCCTCTGGCTGAGACATATTCTTAGAAAGGGAATAAGATGAAAGTCTGGAAAGGCAGGCCCAAAGCAAGGCTTGGAGGATTAGCAAAGCTATTTGCATTTTTTCTTAATAGGGTGAAAACTTTCATTTCTAATTCAAATTATATTTTGCATCAATTGACAAGATCATTCCTTCTAGTGTTGAGAAATAAAGTGACTGGGGATAGCTAGGTGGCTCAGTGAAGGGGCAGCTAGATTGAGAACCAGGCTCAGATACAGAAGGTCCTCGTATCCTTTGTGACCTCCAATACTTTCTAGTGGTGTGATCTTGGACAAGTCACTTAACCCCCATTGTCTAGCCCTTACTGCTCTTCTGCCTTGGAACTGATACATAGTATTGATTCTAAGATGGAAGGTAAGGGCTATTTTAAATTAAAAAATAAAATAAAATGACTGTCCCAGGTCACATAACTAATTTGTCAAATGTTGGGACTCGAACTGAGATTTTCCTGCTCTTTATCCATTTAAAAAATAAATGTTTTAAATTAGGATTAAATGTCAGAGTAATTGACATTATCCCCTTCCCATTAGGAAGTTCATTGAAGATTGAGTAGGGAAGTAGCCTATTGAGATCTTTGTCTCGGGCAGATAATTTGGGCACTTTTTTGGGAGGATGGATTGAGAAGGGAGGTGCTGGAAGTGGGAAAATGAGCAGGAGGTTACTATAATAATCCTGGAGAAATGTGAGAAGGATCCAAGCTAGGTCAGGGGCCCTAGGAGTGGAGAGAAGGGGACTCATGGGAGATATGTTGTAGAAGTAGAATTGTAAAAACTCAGTAATTCATGAGTCAGGAGAGGTTGCTGACTGGGAGACTAGCATGGAAGAGGCCTAGACTCAAATCAAGAAGAAGAGGGTGGGTTTGGGGAGACTAAGGAGACCCATTTCTGATGGTGAGTCATCCAGGTGGAGATGCTGGGGCTCCGAGAGCAATTAAGTCTGAACTAATGGAATTCCAATGAGATCACCAAGAAAGAATGTAGAGAGAAGAGAAGAGCCCTTCAGAATGAGCTCAGGTGAATTAACACAGTTCTTGGGGGAGGAGATGAGTGATGATTTAGCAAAAAAGATCAAGAAAGACTGGAGGAGGGACTTGGAAGGCAAAACAACAGTGAAAAATACTCTTCAGAAGCATCAGAGGAGCCTAAGCCATGCCAGGAGACTAGAGGGTAGAAGGTACTTGGAATTGCCATCGGGTTCATTGGAATGTAAGCACAGAGCTTTCAGGGACCTTTGGCATCCCGAGTTCAACCGCATCACTTTACAAGTACAGAAACATAAGCTCAGGGTGATTTGCCAAAGGTCATGCAGGTAGTCAATTGGGAGTTGAGATTCAATCCCCATTTTCTTTAAAGGCTAAAGAAAGGGTAGGCATTTGCACCAAAGGCAGGTGATGCCATGGCGACTCCCAGAGTGAGCTGAGCAGAGAGCCTTCTGGTTGGAGTTAGCCACTATTGTGCCATGAGGCCCTCCCTAAGAAGGCTGAGCTGGGCCCTATGCAGAAGCAACTGCCTGGTCTCTCGGGAGTAAAGTTGTGGAGGTCAGCAGGCAGGGTTTGTAGAATAGTGATCAAGGAAGGAGACAAATCCTAATGGTCGGCGATTGTACAGAGAGCTCTTTGCTGATGTGGCATAACGCTAATGAAGCAGATCTCAGTGTGTTTCAGAAAAACTCCTGAGCCTTGTTTAGCCTTTTGGTCAGTACCCACTCCTGGTGCTTCATATAGGAACTAGGGTATTTCTGATGCTGCCTCTTAGAAAACATTGCCAGGACTTCTGAAATTGGTCAAGAAATTGAAGACTTTTGGGGCATAATGTTTTCATCACAGCCACTAATTGATGTAGGTGTTTGGATCAACCCAGTGATCACTTACTGTAAGGACCTAATTCATAAGACAGAAGCCTATTTGGTGAGTGAATAGCTGGTTTGAGAGGATGGCCTCAGGAGCAGGCTTTGGAATTTTGGATGAATGTTGGCTGCCTGAGAAGGATGTCACACACTTGATAAGGGCTGACAGATTTTGTTTGGAGTTTTGTGAACTTGGTCCAGGGCTTTAAATGGAGAAGGGAGAATAAGAAGAAAAAAGTTTTCTTCTATGCCCAGTCAGATAGTAGAGAGCTGCCACTACTACAGAGGAAGAAGAGTCATAGAAAGGAGATAACCAGAGAAAGAGCTGGTGATGGAGGAGTCACAAAGGGAGCAACAGGTGAGTTGGAGAGCCTGAATGCCAGGAAGCACGTGTAACCCTGCAGGTATCCTCAAGACTTGGGTGGGGACACCCAACCATTATATAATTAACAATTTATTCAGAAAGAGCAGAATAGATTAGGCAGACTAGACGAAACAAAACAGCCCAGTAACTTTTGGGTTATAATTTGTTTTGACAAAATGGACACCTCTTGACAAACTCGCAGACAATCTGAATGCAAAGTATATTCCCTGTAAGCATTTAAGTCAAACTGCCTCATAGTGTGTTTGTACAAGTAACATAGATCAGAAGAGATAATACTTGTGAGAAGAAATTCAGAAGGGGAAGCTTGGTGGAAGTCATTTGGATTAGGGAGAGGGACAGAAGACATAGAGGACCTGTGCTACAGACCACCTGGCCAGAAGAAGGTCAGAGATAAGGAAGTTGGGAAAACTGACAATCTTGGCATGGAAATGGAAGGCGTATAGGAGTGCCATGAGATCTTCCACTGTCTTGGGGTCTGCTGGTGAACACCCTCTCTGGCAGCCAATAAAGGCTTCTCACAGGTTATTGATACCTGTTGTCTAAATGTGACTGATATTTTTCAACATGCCTAAACAATTCTCCAACACATACACTACAAAGTAATTCCCCCAAAACAGTAACAGTTGAGTAATTTGTCACTTTCCTTGGTGATAATTTAATTCCACAAAAAGTGGAGTAAATAACCAAGAAGAATAGCTCTTTTGGATCTAAGATTGACCAATATAGATGGACTGGACCCTGAGGCACAAATGGTGGGAACTGTTGGAGGAAAGAGCCGGTCCATCTTCATGTATGTGACATAGGAGAAGAAAGCAAAACATGGGCTGACACACATCCCAGTTTGTGGAAGACCACTTGGAGCATTGGAGAGAAGACTGGACCCAGGAGTCTGGAAGACCCAAGTGCAAGTCCTGTGTATGATAACGCAGATTCTGTGAAATCCCGGACAAGTAACTTCACTTGTTTGCCTTAGCTTCCTCCTTTGGAAAATGGAGACAGTAGTTGTGGTGAGAATCAAATGAGCTAATGTGAGTAAAGTGCTTTATAAATCTATAGAGCTAACAATTTTGAAGAGGCCGTGGGGACTGTACTCCAATTCTGTAATTCTGTGGTACAGTAGAGCAGACAGCTAGATGGTGTTACAGTAGATAGAGTGCCAGTCCTGGAGTCAGGAAGGCATCTTCCTGAGTTCAAGACTGGCCTCAAGACACTCACTAGCTGTGTGGTCCTGGGCAAGTCACTTAACCCTGTTTGCCTCAGTTTCCTCATCTGTAAAATTAGCTGGAGACGGAAATGGCAAACCTCTCCAGTATCTTTGCTGATAAACAAAACCCCAGATGGAGTCACAGAGTTGGACTTGACCGAACTACAATACAACAATGTAGATATGGTATTGGACCTAAAGTGAAGAAGATCTAGATTCAAATTCCACATTACATACTAGCTCAGGGACCTTGATGGGATTAATTAGACCTTCAGAGACTAATCTCGATATGCCTTAGTTTCCTCATTTTTTTTTTTTGTTGTTTTTAAACTACTATTAATACTGTGTATTGATTCTAAGGCAGAAGAGTGGGAAGGAGTAGGCAATGAATGGGGTTCAAGTGACTTGCCCAGAGTCACAGCTAGGAAGTGTCTGAGGTCATATTTGAACCCAGGACCTCCCACCTCTGGGCCCGGCTCTCAATCTGATGAGCCACCCAGCTGCCCCCAGTTTCCTCATTTGTTAACCAGACAGTTTAGACCTGATGGCCTCAAAAGGTCCTACCAGTCCAAATCTAACCTGTAGGATTCTCAGGCCACAGTTAAGGAAGAGCTTGGTTGCTGAAATTGAATTGATGGGAACTTTGGAAGGCAAATACTACTACATATTGTGTAATTAGAATTTTCTCCCCAGAACTCTCTTTCCCAGCTTGCCATTTTTTGTTCTCATGTTACGTGCTTACGCTTTGAGGATAAAGTTGTGGGTGTGGTCTCCTTCCTCTCTCTCTGCTCCCTTGAAGGCAGTTGTGGAGGTTGGGTGAGAGCCAGGCAGGAGAATTTTACCCACCTGGTTTGGTTTTTCTTAGGCTTTTTACTTCTATTTTCTGTTTCTTCTACTTCAAGTGACTACTAATAAATCTTATAAAATATAATACTTGGAGTTATTGACATTAATTTAAATCTTACATCTTAGAACTTGTGATGGAAAATTGGAAAAGAGCGACATGTACAAATGATTTGTTTGGGGTCAAAGGAGAAGCTGCTTAAATAGGAAACTGCATAGGGAATGTGGATGTGGATGCATAGGGAACTCGCTCAAAAGATCAGACCTTTTAGTTTTACCAATTGTTTTCACATCCTATTTCTTTTTTTCATCTTTACATTTATTTCCAAGTGTCTTTATGCCCTCCCATGGCAGGCCTTCTCTTGTAATGGGGTTTAAAAAAAAAAAAGAGGAAAAAAGACCAGCATAACCAACCAGCACATCCACCACGTCTGACAGTGGGCAGGTACTATGCCCCTCAGTACTAAATTGGGGGGGTGTAGATTTTAACTCTTCTCTGGGGCTATGCTTTGCTTAGGTTTCTGTTTTAACATAGAAGATAGAAGCAAGGGCAGATAATGGAGGATGAGTACAAAAGAGTGACCTGCCCCTGTAAAAGTTGTGCCAAGGGTCCTAAAGCTGGCAAATGATAAGGATGACAAGAAAAGGCTTTGTAAGGTGTGTTGGGGACAAGAGGAAGGTAAAGGAAGGACTAATGACCATTGCTCCAAATCAGTAATGGAAAATAGGAAAAACCTGCTTCTCTCTTGCCTTTTATAAGAATGACCTTCAGAGTAATAAGCTCTGAAGACGTACCCAGTGAGGTGGAGCTCCATATAAGTTAAGGAGGTGGGAAAAAGAGCATCTAGCTGCCCTTCCTGAGTTCAGCTCACCAGGGCCAGACAGGGATGGTGAAGGTAGTGGTAGTTATCATTGTTCAGCCTCAGCCAGTCCTCTTTGGAGAATTTCAGAATATCGGGGGGAGGGTCTCTGATACTAGGGTGGACAAACCTTCCAATTATCTTTTTTTTTTTTTTTTTAAACCCTTACCTTCCGTCTTGGAATCATTACTGTGTATTGGTTCCAAGTCAGAAGAGTAGTAAGGGCTAGGCAATGGGGGTCAAGTGACTTGCCCAGGGTCACACAGCTGGGAAGTGTCTGAGGCCATATTTGAGCCCAGGACCTTTCATCTCTAGGCCTGGCTCTCAATCCACTGAGCCACCCAGCTGCCCCCCAAAATCTCTTTTAAAGTGGACACAAATCTTATTGTCAAAATTTTGAGTCTGTTGAGGGGAAGAGGATGCCATGGTGGAGCGGGATCACTGTGAGCACTAAAGACCAGGGAGGTTGGAAGGTAGAGAGTGGGGAGGAGAGAGATGAGCAGGTTTGGAAATGGGCATCAGGAGGCATATGGGGAGGATCACGGGATGGAAGATGATTGGGGAGTGTGGGAGAAAATGAAATGAGCAAGTCCAGCCAGTGGTGCATAAGGGGAAGGAAGGGTGGTTTGGACATTATGAGAATTAGGACTTAAGAGATTGTTGGGGCAGGTAGAGGAGGTTTGTCTCCGGGAAAGGGCACATTGAGACCTGGAAGTATTTAGGGTAGTGGGCTAGGAGGTCAGAGTGAGCACTTGAAGTGGAAAGAGCTATGGGGAGGGCCATATTAGGGAAAGTGGTTGGAGTTCTAGGCACAGGTAGAGTCACACAGTGAGGTGAGATTTGGGGGGAATGACAGATTTGCAGATGAGAGAATGTGAGGGGGCCTGTGGGAGGGCTGGGAGCTCCCACAGTCCCTCCAAGATGGCAGCTGCAGAAACTCTTGACCCTTCCCCAGCCAAGGTGGGCCAAGCTGTGGTCAGGGGCCCAACCTCTCTCCCCTCCTGTAGGGAACAGAGACATCCAGATGATCAGCTGTGGAGCTGACAAAAGCATCTACTTCCGCAGTGCCCAAAAGGTCAGGGGGCCAGCTATTCTTGTTCCTCCCAGGGACTATAGCCCTAGGGACTGGAGTTAAGGGGGGGGGTATGGGAGTGAGGGCAGGGGGTTACAGAGTACTTTATGGACAGACCATTTTCACCCTTGGGGGCAGAGTGACACTCAGTCTCAGCCAAATGCTCTGTCCTTTTTAAAAACCACAATGTTGCCCAAAGGTAGGGAGGTGGGGTAGGGGGTAGATATTCCTGGCCTCTGAAGACCACCTGTGGCCCTAGGTATCTGATGGCCTTCATTTTGTACGGACCCATCACGTGGCTGAGAAGACCACCTTGTATGACATGGACATCGATATCACTCAGAAGTATGTGGCCGTGGCCTGTCAGGACAGGAATGTGAGGTAAACTTTAGTCCAGGCATGGGCTTTCTTTGCCCTTGGCCTGATCTCAGTTCATAGCCTAATCTGAACCCAAAGCCTAATCCCTGTGGCTCTTCCCTTGGTCACCATTGGCTGGGGCCCTGGGACTGCCAAAGATGGTACCCAGTTAAGTCCCGCTCAGCCCTCTGCCCTGCTTCCCTCTGAGGCTCCAGAAGGGTCAGGGCTGAGGAGGAGCAGAAGGAGCTGGCAGCCTGGGGCTAATTTCAGAGAGGGCTTCCAAGACCCTGAGAGGGTATCTGATGTTTTCCTCAGAGTCTACAACACAGTCAATGGCAAACAGAAGAAATGCTACAAAGGCTCTCAGGGGGACGATGGCTCCTTGCTGAAGGTGAGAATACAGCCCGTGGGGGGCCGCTGCGTTGGAGCATTTAGCTCTGTCTGTCAAGGGTCTGTTGAGAATGAGGCCCTGTCCCGGGCTGCACCCCAGGGCTCGAACCCTAAAGATTTCTTCTTGCTTTTTTGGGGGGGATGGAGGGAAAGGCTAGGGAGTGAAAGAAATGCTCCCCAAAAGGGTAAAGGCATTAATAAAAAATGAAAAATACACCGAAGAAGACGGAAGGTTCTGAAGAGGCCATAGACAGGGCAATTTAATAGGGTGTTCCATTCAGTCTAGAGATTGGCTCTGTGATGCCTTGGGCCCTGCCCATGCAGTCCAGCATCTACTGTAACTTTGCTAGTCTTTAAGCCCTGAGGCATTGAGGGGCTAAAACCTGTATGTGACAGAAGCAGGACTGGAGCCCAGGACTTCCTGGTTCCAAGGCCAGCTTTCTACCCATTAGGCTATACTGCCTCTCAGATTTGATACAAGCTTTCAAAAACCCCCAGCTGCATATAACAAACTCATGGTTTTGTATATAATCCCCTTTTTTGGTTATTTGTTGTGTTCTGGAATGTTTTTGTCTGTTGATGACTTTTTAGTTCATAATTTATTTATTTATTTTTGAGCCCTTAATTTCTGTGTATTGGCTCCTAGGTAAGGGTGGGCAATGGGGGTCAAGTGACTTGCCCAGGGTCACACAGCTGGGAAGTGTCTGAGGCTGGATTTGAACCTAGGACCTCCCGTCTCTAGGCCTGGCTCTCAATCCACTGAGCTACCTAGCTGCCCCTTTAGTTCATAATTTAAAAGAATGTTTACATTTCTAAGAAATGGCCTTCCCTAGTATCGGCACTGACCCTTTGGAGGTTTGATGGGAGGCCCCAGGCTACTTTAGGATGGGTCTGGGGGCTAGGGGGCATAAGGACCTTCCATTGGGCCTAGCTATTGCCTGGAGCTGTGTGGAAGAACCAGAAGAGGCTGGGGCATAGGGACCAGACAGGTGGACTGGAGGGGTTGAAGGCCTAAGGGGAGGTGCTTTCCAGAGCTAAGGAAGGGCAGGCTTTGGAGCCAGGTCGATGATGGTGCTTCCCCTTTTCCCCTTGGTGGGCAGGTGCATGTGGATCCTTCGGGCACCTTCCTAGCCACCAGTTGCTCTGATAAGAGCATCTCGGTGATCGACTTCTATTCTGGAGAGTGCATTGCAAAGATGTTTGGACATTCAGGTAGGTCCGACTGCTTGTCTGCCCCCAAGTCCCAGGTCTCAGGTAGGGCCTCTCCTTAGCGCCCACACCTCTTTGGCTGCTTTCCCATAGAGGTGGCTAGGAAAGGCTCTTCTCTGATTTGTTTGCAGAAATCGTCACAGGCATGAAGTTTACTTATGACTGTCGCCACCTAATCACCGTCTCTGGAGACAGGTAAGGAGGCAATCATGGGGCAGGACACATTGTGGAGCCATTGGGCTTTTAGGGAGAGGGGATGTGAGGTGAGACGGTTATAGAAAAAATAAAACGCTATTTGATGATTGTGTAGTTTAAAACCCTTTCCACTGCAGTTTTGTATTTCTTCTCATTCAAACATCATTCTTGTTAATTGATTGACAAGTGTGGAGATGGCTGGGAAGACTTTCAGGTGCCGTGGACGTAGGTATCACGAACAGCTTACATGGAGCAGCCAGGACGGCTTTTGTGTGCCAGTGTAGATGCTGTCCAGATGTAGCTCTGACAGAGTAACTGTGTGGGCAGAGCGGCCTGAGCTTGGTGCACTTTTCCGAGGGGGCCTTGTGTGTCCTGTGGATGGCTCTCGTCTGCTTTGCAGCTCCCGCACCTTGACTAGGGCTGTCAAGTTTCACTCCTCTGCACAGTTTGTAGAACCCCTTTCACCATCACCAAGACTTAAGTAGGGGCGCTTGTGGGAGGAAACAGGATGAGTGTTTGTTTCGAATTTTCATTGTCATGGTCCCTCTGACATGAATTGGCTGAAGCTTCCTTAGAATATTTTTAGGGAATTAAAGTTTATTATGAAGATATTTTGTTTTTACCAATTATACGTAATAACAAATCTCCACAAGTTTTCCAAAGTTATATGATCCAAATGAACTCCTTCCCTTCCTTCTCTTCCCTCTCCTGGAGCTGGCAAGCAATTCCATCTGGGTTATGCATGTATTATCCTGCAAAAGGAATTAAAGTTTAGACCCCTCAACTAGGAAAAAAAACTAAAGATGAAAGGATGGAGCCGGGAGAGAACGAGATGGAGACTAGTTTCTGGCCAAGTCCTAGAGCATATTATTTAAGGTGATGATTTATGAGCATTCCGAAAGGAAAGCAGCGGGCACCAAGAGCTAGCAGATCAGGCCAGGCTAATGCCATGTCCTTTTTTGAACTGGGCAGGTGAAGGGCATGGCATGCTGGTGACCTGGTACACCTGGATTTCAGCAAAGCCCTTTTGGGGGGGACAAGATCCCACATGGCAGTTAGGAGATAGGGCAGCTAGCCAGATTCTGAGCTGGCTTAATGGCTGGACCCAAAGAGGAGGCTTTTTTTTGAATCTTTGCCTTCCATCTTAGAATCAATGCTGTGTATTGGTCCCAAGGCAGAAGAGCGGCAAGTGCTAGGCAATGGGGGTGAAGTGACTTTCCCAGGGTCACCCAGCTAGGAGGTGTCTAAGGCCACATTTGAACTCAGGGTGACCTGTTTCTATGTTTCTATGCCTGGCTCTCTATCCATTGAGCCATCTAGCTTCCCCCTGCTCTTTGAAGGGTCACTGTCAGCCAGGAAGGAGGCCACAATGGTGCATTCCAGAGCTGGTGCTTCTGGGGCCTGGTAGGACTGGCGACATACTTAACAAAGGGGTTCACCACCGTAAAGCCTTGGAAGGCCAACTAGCAGAACAGTAGCTGGCATTTTAACTCTTCAGGGCTCACAGAGGCCTTTATATGCAGGATCTCATGGGATCCTCACTTCTGCTGAGAAAGCTTAAGGCTTAAGAGAGGAGGGGTTAGATCAGTGGTTCCCAAACTTTTTTGGCCTACCGCCCCCTTTCCAGAAAAAATATTACTTGGCCCCCTGGAAATTAGGAAACTATTTATTGAACTCAGAATAGAATGTAATACAAAAAAAGTGTGGCCATCACTGCCATTTGGATCGCTGCAGCACTTTGGGAATCACTGGGTTAGACGGTCACACAGAGGTGAGATTTGAACCTGGATCCCTCCCAATGTGAAGTCCAGAGCTCTTTCCACTGGCCACACTACATACGAAAGGCATACGTCTTTCAGTGCCCTACTTCTCCCTCCTTCCTCTCTCTGCTCCCATCAAATGTCCTCATTGTTGTCACCTCCATTAAAAAGTGAGCTCTTGGGGAGCAAGGCTTCTTTCCACTTTTCTGCCTGGTGGGTGCTTAGTGGATGCTTCCTTCATCTATCCACTCCCTTTCTTTCTCTTCCTCCTCTTCTCTCCCCCTTGCCAATCCGCTCACCCCTTGTATGGCCTTGGTCTGCCCCGCAGTTGCGTATTTATCTGGCAGCTGGGCCCGGAGATCACCAACTGCATGAAACAGCATTTGCTGGAAATTGATCACATTGAGCAGCAGAAGAAAATGAAAGATGGAAAATGGGCCAGCCAGCTGAGGTACGTGGGCTAATGGTGACCCCGAAAGGGGCTTTTCTGTCCCCCGGGGAAGCAGGCTGGGACATGGCAACCTGAGAGAGAGTAGCTGGGGGACAAGCCCTACCCTGGCAGGCTCCTGGGGAGTCTTCAGAGAGGGAAGGCTTGGGACCCAGCCTTTCCCTACCTCCAGGTTCTTTCTGCCCTTTGACCAGAGGCCATGGGAGGAGAAAGGGATCTCGAACGGGGTTTTCTGGTCTGAGGCTATGGAGTGGGGCAGAGAGATATTGGAGCTTGCCTGGCTTTGGTGAGACTTTGGCCTCGGGGCCTGTCCTAAGGCTGTACTCTCCTCTGTTCATGGAGTTCAGACGGGAGACTTATGTGTCTATGCCCAGTGGGACTCACTCCCTGAGCCCTGGAGAGCAGACGGAGGATGAGCTGGAGGAAGAGTGTGAACAAGAGGAGTTGCTGAAGACCCCCACGAAAGACAGCTTCGAGACAGGCAGGTCCCTGCCTTGCCCAGGCTTGGCCTCTGGTGCTCATTTCCTTGGGCTTCTTCTCCCTGGGCCTCTGGCTCCTCATCTGTGAAAAGGGGGTGTTAGCCTGTCTGGGCAGGAGCCTGTGATCTGCTCTTTACCGCCATGAATGGGCAAGTTCACAGCTTGGGGCTTGTGGGCTTTCCTGGCCTTCTCGCCTTTAGTGCTTAGAGGTTTCCCCAGGGAGCTTAGCCAGAAAATGCACACACGTGTGGCCTACTTCTTACAGGACTAAAGTGGGCATCTTCTCCATATCTCTCCAACCTCTGCCCAAGTCAGCTCCGTCATAATGCTGGTGGCTTCTCATTTTTAGGAAGTTGTCCTGTTTCTTGCTCCTCGAGGGTAGGAGGGGTGACCCCCAAGCTCTTGTGTGCTTGGGTGAGGGGTTCCCACTTGCTTCTTAAGTAATTGGGGTCAGGCCCGGGACAATGATCCCCCCCTTCTATTGGATTCTATTTCTTCAAGCCTCAGGGATAGAGACATAGGGATGACATAGGGATAGGGTATTCTTCCTGACCTTGGCTCTCTTTTTCTTTCTAGATCCGCGATGCCTGCTCACCAATGGCAAGCTTCCTCTCTGGGCAAAGCGGTTGGTGAGTGGGTGATTGGCTTGGGGGGGAGCTAGGGACAGTGTCCATTTTCAGGTGAGGGCCTTGCCTTGGTGCTGCTAGCCAGTATTTCTCTCCTTGGTGGCTATTTCTTGGTTTGGAGCTTCTTGGCCCTCTAAATTCCAGGGCTAAAGAAGTAGGAAGTGGAGGGAGGAGGGATTTTAGGAGGGGATCTGGCTTCCTTTAGTTACCCAGGGAGCAAGACTGCTGCTTCTACTATAAATAGATAAATAACAGGCTCGTCAGGGGCCCCAAAGCACTTGGAGTTGCTCCCTGTGGCCCTCAGTTCTGCTGCCTTTTCTCAAGACCACTGACCAGGTACCTAGTCCAGGGGGAGCCAAGTGTCCTTAAAGAGTAATCGTGTCCTCTTCACAGCTGAGTATCTTGCCAGGCTCAAACACAAGGCATTGAACAAAGTTGCCGCTTTATAGATGTTGGTTGCATAGTCCCAGAGGCTCAGCTCCTTCTGGGTAGGTTGGTCAGCAGCATAGAGGAGGAGACCTTGCCAGCCAGAGTTACCTGCAGGCCTCTCCTTCCCCTTGAGCCTTCTGCTGGGAAATGGGCGGCTTGGCAGGTGGCTGGCAGGGGAACAGTTGACTCTTACTTCGTTTCTGTAGTTGGGGGATGATGACGTGGATGGGGCCACCTTCCACGCCAAGCGGAGCTACCAGCCTCATGGCCGTTGGGCCGAGCGGGCTGACAGAGAACCCATCAAGACCATTTTGGATGCCCGGGACCTGAATTACTATTTCAGCCCCGTGAACCCTGACGTGTTGGAGGACTCTGGCCTGGAGAAGGTGGAGCCGCAGAGTCTGACCCAGCTCCTCACTGAGGTCAGTCAGTGCCTCGACTCCAGGTTTCCTAGGCAGGCCCCATGGGCTGTGGTGAGGGCCAGTGTGGACAGCAGCAGGTCAGCCTACTCTCTTCTCACCAGCTGGCCTGCATGGGGTCAGGGCTGGCTGGGCCTGCCCTCAGACCATGAGCTTCTGTCCTCTTTCAGACAGAGGGCCAAGAGGGTGGAAGCCAGAGGGAAGGTAGTTTCCAGCATCCTGACTTCCTCCAACTGGATCTGGAGTCCCCTAAGTCGAATGACATCATCATTTACAACCTGGAGTCAGAAACCATCCCTGGCAAAAGGTGGGCCTTCTCTTCTGGCAGTGGCTGCTGTTTCTGCTGAGGGTGGTGGGGGCAGACGGGGTCTTTGTCAGCCAAGCCCATGGGCTCCTGGGCAGGAAAGCGCAGGGAGCAGTCTGAGGCCCAGAGCCCCAAAGCAGAGGGTGACCAGCCTAGATGAATGGTCCTTAAAGGGCGAGAAGTGAGTCCCTGCCCCACAGATTATAGGCAAACCGCTTTTCCCAGTTCAACTCATAGTCCCCCACACCTAAGTACTCTTCTCAAGCAGCTTTGGGTAGTAGGTAGTACAGAGGTTATTATTCCCATTGAAAAATGAAATTGAGATGTTGTCTCACAGGCCGGGCCGCCTGGGGAGATGGCAGGCGTAGAACTGGAGGGCAGCTGCCGTCTCCTATTTAGCATCCTTCCCCGGATTCTCCTGGCCAGCCCAGAAGCCAGCAGGGAGGTGGCACTGCTGGGAGAATCTGCTAGGCAGGCCATTAGCGAGCTTCAAGAAAGTGGCCGGGCTTGCAGTAGGGGTATGAGGCCCAAAGGAGTGCCCATTCCCCATTCTTGAAGGATTTCTGCTCCTATCAGGGGAGACCCTCTAGCCTGAGGGAGCCATTCACTGGGGTGGCACTGGTTGGGTCAGTTGGGGTGCTCCCAGTGAAAGCCTTTCCCTTGGGTTTTCCCCCTGCTTTGAAGTGAGTATCGTCTGAAGGAAGCAGATGTCTCCTCCTCTCAGCGGGGGAATGGCTATCTTCGAGGTCCCACAGTTCTAGCTGGAGAACTGGATAGCTGTGCCCTGGAGCACCAGCCTGAAGGTAGGCCCAAAGCAGTCAGACCCCTCTGTGGGGAGGGAGACGGAGACTCTCCTAAGGCTCTTGAGCTCTGACTATGTCTTCCCTGAGCCCTTTCTGCCTCTGCCTGTCTGGGGTGGGCTTCCTGCTGACCTTTCTTGAGATGCTTCTTCTTCATTTGGCTTGCTGTCCGTGAGGCAGCAAGTCTAGAGTTAGCTCTGTCCCTCTGCTCATAACTTGGCCTTAGCTTCCTTTGCCTCCCCTCAACTGTCAGGCTCTTCTGTCATTGGAGGCCCTGCCCCCATAGCCTTTGTATCTTGTGAGTGCTTTCTGCCTCTTCCCTCTGGCCCCCATGACTGGACTGTTCTCAAGGCTTCCAGAGTTCATCTGTCTGTCCCAGCTTGGGATTTGGGGAGCTGCTACCAGGTGACACTGGCCTCGGTGTGCCTGCAGGTTCCCAGTGAGAGCAGCTTTACCTGTTCCCTGCAGGTGGGGAGTCACTGGAATCCGAGGCTGAAACTGAAGCTGAGACTGTTGACTTGGAAGGGGGCTTCAAAGCGATTCTCTCCTCTTCACCCCAGCCCAAGGCTGAGAAGAACTCCTTTGACCCAATTCCTCAAGCCCCAGGTGAGTCCCATCCTCTTGGGCCTGGATAATGGTGCTGGAGGGATGCCCTTGCTCAAGGAGGCCTGCCTCTCCTTTCTCATTCTGGGGCTTCCTGCCATGCTGGCCTCGGACACAGAGAACACTTCGGAAGTAGAGCTCAGCGGATCTGAGGGGCCTGGGCCACCCACCAGCTCCTTGCCGCAGACACCGGAGCAAGAGAAGTTTCTTAGACACCATTTTGAGACCCTCACTGATGCCCACCCTGAAGGTAAGGCATCTGGGCTGCACAGAGTATATTGGTACTGACTTCCTCACACCAGAAGGATCAGGGATGGCTGCTCCCAGCGGGTGGGGAGTGGAATCTGGGATTCCTCTCCATTGGGGCCTCCTTAGGACTTCAGGGTGGAGGATGTCATGTGGCCTCTGGGTGGGACCAGATGCTGCACCCAGAACAGCACCTACCTAGCACTTGGTAATCACTTCACAAGTGCTTGCTCATTGAATTCTCCTTGTGGAGAACAGAGCTCTGCGTGCCTTGTTCTGTGGACGATATTCTTTGGTCTGCTCCTTTTCAGGATTCTCAGGAACTAGTTGGGTATTGTCCCCAGAGCACCAGGGATGCTGGGCCTGTTGGTGTGGGAGGGGAGGGTGGGGAGGGCTGCTGACACAGGGGCTCTGGTTGGACCCTTCCTCACCTAGAGGCTGGCCCAGCCTCATTTCAAGGCCTCCTTCTCCAAGATTCCTCCCGAGAGCCACAGATGCTCAGGCTGAAAACTTGCTATTCCTCCCTCCCCCCGCCAGAGCTGTTTAATGGTACCCTGAAGGACGTGGAGCCCCCTGAGATGGATGGGGAGTCTGAGAAGAGCTTCTTCCTCAACTCTCGCCTGAGCATGTCCACCCAGTTTCTTTCTCGATTCCAGAAGAATTCCAGGTAGGGAGGAGAGCGGGAAGGGGAGAAAAGAGGCAGGTAGGCCAAATGGGTGAGAGAGAGAGAGAACAGCCATGGCTGGGCAGTGAGCCTCCAGTGAGCCCAGCTCCCACTGCTATAGTCCTGGGCTGCCTGGGAGCACTGGCCTGCTGGCCTTTCCCTCTGGGAGTCAAGTACTAGGTGGCCCCAAGATAGAGGCCTGGCTTTCATCCAGTCCCAAGGTGATCCTTCCCCTGTGCCACATGGGGTAATTCTCCCTCCCCCCCTCCCCAATTCCCTTAGAATAATAGCCTTAGGGCCAGCCTCCTTGCCAGCCCTGCTCCCATTCTCTCCATCTGGCTATGTCTGCCCATGACTGTGGACTTTCCCCTTTGTAATCTGCCATTTGTCTATAGCTCTGAGGTCCTAGGAGCCTGTGCTCTTATCCTTGAAGCCCTATGTGCCCCCTCCCCCCCCCCCCCAGCCTAGGCTGTTCCTCTGGATTCTACCCTCTAGGCCTTGTGTGATGGCCCCTGGCCCTCCTCTCAGCTCTGGTCTCCTGGGGGAGGGGGGCCCTCCCAGGTCCCTTTCAAGAAGCAGGAAGACACTGACTTAACTTTTCCTGAAGATTCCCTCTCTGGTTCTGTAAGCCCCCACCTTGAGTCCTCCAGAGAACTGGCCTCCTCTTTTCTTTTCCTTCCTCCCTGGGAGAGGGAGCCCCAGTCAAGAGCCTGGTGGCCCCTCTGGAGGTGGGGGTGTGTGCAGAGCCAGTATCTCTTGTGGTTCTTTGCCAGCCCCGAGTTTTGGGTGCTGCTGTAGAGCACAGAGCCCTCAGGAACGCAGGCCTTGCCTGTGTTTGGACCTGATGTCTGTGTTTTTGGTTTTCCCCATTACATGCTGTCAGCCTGGCTGGGGGGACCTATAACTCCTTCATTGGCCTGGAGCTTCTCCCTAGGCTGCGGCTCTTCCTGTTCCTTGTCCCACCACCACTGAGGCCATCCTATTTGGGGCTCCCATTTCCCCTTCAGGTTTGCACACACCTTCCCACCTACACTGCCTCTTCAGCTAGTGAAGCCCCTGGAGGCTGTGGCGCTTCGTAGGGAAGGGGGCAAGTCCATGCGGACCAGCAGGAGCTGTAACACTGCAGAGGCCTCGGATGTGAGTGCAGGGGAGGAGGGTGCAGGCTGCCTTACTGGCCTGACGGGAACTTGCCACAGGGAGGGGCAGGGCAGGCTAGGTGACTCCCTGACTCTTGGGTAACTGTGTGACGACTTGGGCTTGAAGGGACTCCCTGGAGAGAAGGCAGCTGAGAGCACGGAGACCCCAGAGCCTGCATCCTGGTGCCCACTGGGTAAGACTGACCCTTTTGCCACTGTGCCCTCCTTTCCTGCAGGGACTCTCCCTGCCCCAAACTCGGGTCCTGCTCCCATTGGGTAAGGCCTTCCTCCTCCCCTCTTCCCAACCCCCTAGCACCCTAAGGCCTAGCACCTTCTAGGCAAGGTCCTTCCTGGGCATTGGTTAGTTGGGAACCCACTGAACTGGGGCAAGAACCAGCAAGAAAGGGGCTGCTCCCTGCTGCAGGACTCGGACATCAAGCCCCCCACCAAGCCCAAGATTGTTGGGGGCAGGCCAGGGAGTCATCCCTCCCTTCCTCAGGGATGGCCAAAGGACTAACATGTTTGTTTGCTTCCTATCTAGCCTCTGGCATCACTGGCATCGGGCCAAACCCACCCCCTGAGGCCCTTCTGGGCCTGCCCCTAGAGAAAGAGAGGGAGAGAAAATCAAAGCGGTCACCTCCACTCCCTTCCAACGTGGCCCGGGGCAGCCGAGCCCCTCCTGCCCGATCCTACGCTGAGGCTACCATGAGCTCCCGGGCAAAGATGTCCCGCAGCGTGTCTCTTGGAGAAAATGTCGTTCCTGCCCTGTATGGCTTGAAGAGGCCTCTTTCAATGGGAGAACTTTCCACATTGGGGCGAGATGGTTTGCCAAGCAGGACCAGAGAGTTGAATAACCTGGAGGGAAATCAGAACCAACCCCCTTGGGGTAATCATGAGGCCCGAGCCGGCCTGAGGCTGGACCTGCCCAATGTCTCTGACCAGCTCCTGGTGCCTCTGGCACCGACTGTGATCCCTGGCCCTCCTGAGACAGGCCTAGGAAGAGGGTGGACTAAGGGCTCCATTGCCAATGTGGAAGCTGTCCCAGCAGAGTTCCTGGCCAGTGATACTCCGACCGAGATGAAGGCCACAGGCCTCTATGAGCCTGACTTCCTCCAGAGACTGTCGGGGCCTGAGCCACCAGCTCGGACCCACACCGAGAGCCCAGCAGCCATGGAATCTCGGGGGCCCAGGTGCATTGGCTCTGAAGCCCCACTCTTGGAACCTCCCCCTGGTGAGTGTCATTACCTCAGGGACTCGGGAGAGCCCCAACTGCCCAGGCCCAGCATTGTCTCCACTGGGGGATAGATAAGCAGAGGCAGCTTCCTCCCTCCATAGCTCACTTGACCTGGGTTGTGTGGCAGGGCTCTCACGTCACCTTACGATGATTTTTGCCCATTTGGCCCCACACACTGTCACTGTTGCCCTCACCACAAGCAGGCTCCAAAATACAGCCACCATGACCCATCGGTAGCCCTGTCCCTTTGCATGCATCTTGAGGATGGAGGGGTTTAGCATCCACTGGATCCTGGGAGATCATCCCCTCTCAGCCCTGGCCTCCCAGCCTCCTCGCTTTTGGAAACTCCCCTTTCCTAATGTGCCTCATCTTCTCTCAGCCCAACTCAGCATGAGCAACGTGGAATGTATCACCCAGAAGTTGCAGAGCAGCTTCCAGGAGGCCCTGGACCTTTACAACATGGTAAGGGCTGGGAGTGCCAAGGGAAGGAGGGACAGGGATCACTTCTTTCCTTGGGATTCTCCCTTTGGCTGTTTTCTGCCCCATCTTCTTATCTAATGACTGACCCCTGCCCAGCTGTAGGCCAGAGGTCCCTGGCCAAGTGTTTCTGATGCCCCCTGCTTTCCCCTGCTCTCCTCCCAGGTGGTTTCCAGCCCCCGAATGAGTGGACAACAGCAGCAAGTCCTAGCAGAATTGTCTTCCACCTTCTTGTGGATACAAGGCCAGCTGGATGCCATGGCCTGGCTTTGTGGGGAGGAGGTGGCCCAACCCCCATCCCCATCCTTGTCTCCAGCCCTGTCCCCAGCCCAGGGCCTGGCTCTGGCCCCAGCCCCAACCTCAGCCTGGACTCTTTCCCCTTCCCCAGCAGTGAGCCCTGCCCCAGGCCTCCCAACCCCTCTGCTGTGGTCTCTGCCAAGCTCAGAGGTCCGGGCCTTGTTGGAACACTATTCAGAGCTGTTGGTGCAAGCAGTTCGCAGAAAGGCGGGTGGCAGGGAGCTGAGGGCGGGCCAGGGGAGCAGGGCCTGAACATCCTGTAACCCCACTATTCTTCTGTGGGAGTCAAGGGCCATCATACTGACATGACCACCTCTTCCTTCTCTGCTGCTTTTAAGAAAATGTCTATTTTTTAGAAAATAAACAACTTTAATGCAAGTGGGTCCTGGTGCCTCATTCCCATCTTCACTCCCTCCCCTCCCCCAGACCCTCTTGTCTTAGGGCAGCTCCTTGGGGTGGTGGGGCCTTTCCTTCAGACCTTTCTCTTCCATCTGGTGACTCCCTAGAACTTCACGACTCTTCTGTGACATTCCCAAATGGATTATCCAGCCTTCTTGAAGATTTGTCCAGTGGTCCACCAAGGCAGTCCATGGTTAGGAAGTCCCTTCTCTGACTCACTTTTACTCCCACTGACCCTCCGCCGGTTCCTATTCTTCCCCTTGGGGCCTTGCAGAGCCCTGGCTGTCTCCTGGTAGACACTGGGCCTATGTCCCATAGCTTCTTTCCAAGCCCTTCTTTCTCAGGCCTGATTCAGAGGCCCCTCATTAAGCTTCCAATTTGCTAGCAGGCCTCCAGCCCGACCAGGAAACCCTAGAGGTGACCGTGTCAGACAAGTTCTATTAATGGTCTTTTTTCAGGAAGGCTTTCAAGCTTTATTCCCACATATCCTGTACTTGGACATTTAATGTTTAAAAAACAAATTAAGATGTTGAGGCAGAATTGCCAAGGAGATAGTGCCTGGGATGTGGAGTCAAGGAAAAACTGAGTTCAAATTCTGCCTCAACCATGTACTAGTCATTTGACTGCTTTGAGCCTTGGTTTCCCCACCTGTGGAATGAAGGGATTGGATGAGATGACCCAACTCCTACTTGTCCTTGATGTCAACTTTCATCGCCAGTTGAGCCCAAAGGACTTTGCATCATCCAGAGAAGCCTCTGAAAGGACTGGAGGGCCCCCCCCCCCACCTTCCCTCCTTTGATTATTTCTGAGAAACAATGATCCATCCAGTCTGGGGTGTCTCTTTGGGAGGCTGATGGAGATCCAGAAGCTTATAAAACCTTCAAAGTGACAGACACCCTTTGGTTGTGTGATTTAGAAGTCTAGGTGTATTTTCTCCAGAACTCAATCCTAGGCCCCAGCTGGGGCTCGGAAATCAGAGCACTGCCCCCCCACTTGGAGACAGCTGCAGTGATTTGAATAACCTCTCTCCAGAGACAGCTTCCTCAGGGGCCGTTGGACACTGCGCGGGGCTGATTTGACTGGCAAACAGTCCCCCCTCAGCCCCACCCTGAGATATTAATTTAGGGAGTGGGCAGCAGGACCCTTTAATGGGGCAGGCCTCCACCCCCAACTCCACCTCTACCCCACACTTTCCTGCAGAGGCCTCTGGGAAGTGTCATGGCTTCCCTCACCCTAGGGTCTAGTGTCCAAGCCTTCCTACTGTAGATTAGCCTGTTAGCCCAAAGAAATGGCAAATAAGAGCCAGGGTGCACTCCCCATCCATGCTGTTAGTGTTGGGGGAAGGGGCTGAGGTAACTGGAGCCTTGCCAGGGCTCTGCTTGGCTAGGGCCCATCCCAGATTTGCATGGAGGATGAGGAGGTCTAGGCCCCATCCTCCCCTCCACTTCATCCACCCTCACCCTCTCCTAGGAGCAGGTGAGTAGTGCAGGAGGGGCACAGGAGAGGACACAGGTGTTCCCCACCTCACAGGACATGCCTCGATCCTTTCTGGTGAGGAGCTGCCGGCCCCAGCCTCGAGACTGGGGCCACATCACTGACCAGCACCGAGGAGATGCCTATATCCCAGGTAACAGCTACCCTGAAATCCCCCCATGCCTTATAGGCAGGTGCTGGATTCCTGGTCCTTCTAGAGCCCATTCTCTAGCTCAGATATGCTAAGAAGTATGTGTGTAGATGGAATCAAGTGTGGGAAACTGCCCTCCACATGCACACAGGGTGCTGGGTCATCCATGGATGGAAGGGGAGGGCACAAGCATTTATTAAGCACCTACTATGTGCCAGGCACTAAATGCTTTACAAATCTCATTTGATTCAGTGATCTTGGGAGGTAGGTGCTATATTGATCCCCATTTTGTAGTTAAGCAAACTGAGGCAGACAGAAGTTCAGTGACTTGCTCAGAGGCACATGGCTAGTAAATTATCGGCTCTTCCTGACTGTAGACCCATTGCTCCAAACACTGAGCCACTAGCTGCCTGGGAGAGATGCCCTGCAGGACAGTGGCACACTGGGGTGTGGGACAACAGGCCAGAGATCTCCACATTCCCTGGGGTATAGATGACAAGAGCTGGAACAATCTTCTCTTTCAGACTGCAACTTGGACCTTTGGCTGGCTGATCAAGGAGGCCCCAAAGGGGAGTCCCCAGGCAGAAAAACCTCAAATAGCCCATCCTGCCTGCCACCCAACAGTGGGGAGTCCCAAGTGCTGATGAGCACCCCCAGCTCATTAGACAACTCCCCCAATGTGTGCTGGTGGGGGAGAGGGCTTGGCTCTCAGGGCCTGGTCCAAGAGGTATTCAAAGTTGAGCAGACTCCTGCATCAGGGCAGGCTCCTGTGGGGTTGAGCTGCCCTCTCTGCCCTAAAGTCTTCCCACTTCAGCGCATGTTAACCCGCCATCTCAAATGCCACAATCCTGCCCGGCGACATGTGTGCAGCTGCTGTACCAAAGGTTTTCATGATGCTTTTGACCTCAAGCGACACATGAGGACCCATACTGGTGAGGGGGCAAAGGGTGGACAAGAGAGGGTGGCATTGGGTTCACGGAGAGGGTACACACACCAAGCGGGTGGCCACTTCACTCCCAGGGTGGGGAAAGGGCAGGGCTTCTGCCTTGTGCCCCATTCATAGCTTCCCTGGATGCCCCCAGGAATCCGGCCATTCCGCTGTGCAGCCTGTGGCAAAGCCTTCACCCAGCGGTGCTCCCTTGAGTCCCACCTGGGGAAAATCCATGGGCAACCACCCCGCTATGGCTACAGAGAGCGCCGGGAGAAACTCCATGTTTGTGAAGACTGTGGGTATACAAGTGCCCGCACGGAGGACTACACTCAGCACCGGGCCCTGCACCCAGGCCGACCCTCATCCCTGGGGGTTCCCTACAGCTGAGGGATGATCACCCCTTCCTCCTCATCTCCCAGTCCAAAGAGCAGTCAGGATACCAAAAGACAAAAATAAATTCCTTTATCAAGAAATCCTGTGTTGGAGAGGGGTTTGGGTTACTCTGTCCATCGATGGCCACAGTGGGGAGCTGTGCACACATAGTAGAGCCTCATAGCATCCTGGGGGAGGAAACACCAACAGAGTCAGGGGAGTGGCACCCCCAAAGTTGTACCCTCTGCTCTCCCCTAATTTGGGGAGCAAGCACCCCCTTACCTCAGCCCGAGCACTGTGGGACTGGAAAAACACTGCCTCCTTGTGGCCACACCTGCAGAAAAGAGCACAGCAGGGTAGAGGCCTGGCCTGGCTCCACTATCCCTGGCTCTCCCCACCCCGGGTCCCCAGATACTTACTTCTGGCACGGGTGGTCCTCCGTCCTGGGCAGGGTAGGATCCTGTGACACGTCTGCGATGATCTGGGTTAGCTCACTGTACATGGAAAAGACAATGAGGGCTCCTGAGGGAAACAGGGCAGGCTGGCAGTGCCCTCCCTCCCCTGGGACCCTCAGGCCAAACTTACTCTACTTCGTGGGTGATCTTATTTACGTAGATGCAACTGTTGTCCGCTTCCTGTTGGTAGTCACAGTTTCGACACTGTGGGGGAGAGGAGGGGGTTGGAGAGGCTGCTCAGCTGAGGCGCTGTTCTGGGGAGGTGAGGGAGACGGCCCTAGGTCCTCCCCGCGGGTTGGGGTGTGCGGAGGAGAGGAAGGATTCGGGGTCAGGACGTGGTAGGGGGGGGGGGGGGGGCAAGAGGATGGCCAGGAGGGACAGGAAGATGGCCAAATCAGAGTGACCAGCGGGGAAAAGGGTGTGCCGAGGTCAAGGTACGTCTGTCGGGGAGAGGAGGTCAGGGTGCGGGGATCTCACCGCGTAGAGAAGGATACGGTTCTCCTTGTCTTCTTTGGGGTAGAGCATGTTGTTACTAAGGAGTGGGAGAGCGGAGGTCACAGACTATCCCAGACTCCTTGCCTGTCCCCGCCTCGTCTACACCCCTGGACCTGCCCCCCCACCAAGCTCCGGCCCCCCGAGCTCACCACTCCTGACAGAAGCGAATCCCTACAAAGCCGGGCTCGTACGTCCCATCGGGCTCCATGGCGATGGTGAGACTTCCGACTGCTGGGTCCCATTGCGCAGGCGCAGTTGTAGGTAACCGGAAGTGCCAGAGCGAAGCCCCACCCTGACCCCTTTTGGGGGCGGTGCCAGGACCCACGTGGGAGCTGCCTGGACGCTTCGTGGGGTTGTTTGGGAGGTCACGTGTCCCAACTACCGCGCTTTACAGATTGGAGAAACTGAGGGTCCATGGCTCCCTGGTTCTCTCGGGATCCGCTGGATACATCAGTATGGGGCTGCGGAGTGGGGAGTAGTCTGGCCTTGGGGTCCCTGACATGTGAATGGGGTCCAATGTCCGTCTTCGCTTTTAGGGAACACTAGTGTTCTGGCGTGGGATCAGTCTGCCTCCGCAGAGAGAATCCCCCCTCGAAGAAATCTGGACCCGTGGAGATCACGAACGGGGAAGCTGAGGCTTCCTGAGGTCCCCTGAGGGGACAGGGTGGGTTTGGGAGAAACGGGTCTAGAGATCCTCGGAAGTGTAGGGTGCTACCTGCCCCTCCCCACGGGGCGTGGGCCAGCCCCAAGATGCCACCCCCTATCCTCCCAAGCTTGGGGATGAACAGAGGGCGAGCCGTTTGCTTCCCGACGCTCTGCCCCGCGCCATAGCGGAGCAAGTACACATTGCGCATGCTTCCTGGGGCTCCGGTACAGGCTTCTGCCAGGCCCTTCTCGCCGGCTTCAACTTGCCGTGGCTCTGACCAGATAACACATTCCTATTGGGCGTCTGGGTTCCGCAGCTGCAACAAGAGAATGACCCATTGGCAGCAGCTCGTGGAGGGACCCGGATGAGCTTCACGGTCCGCGAAAGGGGACCGCTCTTGTGAGAAGGCAGTCGCTCGAAGTGATGATTGGTCAGAGTGAAGAGGTTCAAGGCACTGATTGGCTAGCGAAAGGGTGCAGGGGGCGGAGCGAAGATCCTAGAAGCAGTGGCTGTGGTGGTGGTAGCGGTGTCGGCAGTTTCGGGCGGCGAGGCCCGAAGGGAGCGAGAAGGCGGCGGCCAGGGAGGAGCGAAGCGGCTGGGGCCGGCGGCCGTCCGCAAGAATGGATGTGTCCGGGGTGTCGTCGCCCACGGTCACCGTGTTTATCAGCAGCTCCCTCAATAGCTTCCGCTCGGAAAAGCGGTACAATCGCGGCCTCACTCTAGCGGAGTTCAAGGTGCGGACCTGGGAGAAGAGTAGGGGGCGGGGCCTGGGGAAGGGAGGAAGGAAAGGATGGAGGCCTGGGGAAATATGGGAGGGGTCCGAGAAGGGGTAGGGTATGGGGAAATGGGATGGGACTGAATGGGTGTGGGGGTCTGAGGAAGGTGGGGCGTGAGCGAGGGGCCCGCGAGGTGGTGGTGGTGGTGGTGAGTGGTTGCGGAATTGGAGTTTCGGGGTCTGTGCCAGTAAATAGATATTTCAAAAACACCTATTATGTGCTAAGCACTGGGGCTACAAAAAGAGACAAAAGAGTCCCTGCCCTCAGGGAACTTCCAATCTATTGGGGGAATATTACATGTTAGCAGTATATATTCAAGTCTAGCTATAGACTGGATAAGTAAGAAATAATTAGCAGAGGGAGGAATGAAGAGAGGCTAATTTTAGTTTCTACTTAAAGGAAGCCATGAAGGTCAGGAGTTGGAGCAGGAGGAGAGCTTGAGTTAGGCATGGGGGGGGGGGGGCAGCCAGGGAGAATGCCCGGAGCTGAGAGATGAGGATTATGTTCATGGAACTGCCAAAGTTAGGGTCACTGGATGGAGGAGGAAGTAATGAGAAGTAAGGTGTGAGAAGACTGGAAAGGTAGGAGAGGGCAGGGTGTGAATCAGGGCTTTGGAAGCCAGACATTTTGTATTTGATCCTGGAGGCCATACACAGTTACTACTGGAGTTTATTGAGTAGGGAATTAGATCTGCACTTAGGAAAATCACTTTGGTGGCAGAACTGAGGGTGGACTAGAAGTGAGAGAGCCTAGAGTCCAGTAGATCCCCAAGCAGCTATTTTAATAGTCCAAATGTGAGGTGACCAGGGTCTGTACTAGGGTGGGACAGTTAGAGAGAAGGGGATATGTGTAATAGAGAGAAATTATAGAGGTGACATCGACAGACTTCAGCAACAGATTGAATATGAGGAATGGGAAATACTGAAGAATCTAGGAGGGGGATGGCAAACCTAGTGTGCCTAAAAGGGCATGTAGAGCTTAACCCACCAGTGTTTGGTACTAGAAAGGCAGAAGGACTAAGGGAAGCTGCTTCCCTTCCCCTCTCCACTTGCACCAGAGAACATTCCTCATTTTACCCTCCCCTCTGCTCAGCAGCCCAATGGGAGCACTTCCTCTCTCCCCTAACTGGGATAAAGTAGGCTGGTCACAGGCAGCAAAGCTGGGGGGAGGTGGGGCAGCCACATAGGCTACTCCCCTCCCTAACTCTAACCCTAAATTCATTTCTAACCCTAATCAAAAAAATGTGTTTCTAATTCCTAACCCTGAGGACACTTTTTTCACTTCACACGCCCCTTTGCTCAGCAGCCCAATGGGAGTTCTTTCTCCCTCCCCTGTCTGGGGTAAGGTGGGGTAGGGGGCTTCAGCAGCAGCGAAGCACTGGGAGAGGGGGGACAGGGACAGTAGTAGGGCACAGCACACAGTCTTTTGGGGGGCTGGGGCATGGCTTTCGGTCTTTAAAAGGTTTGCCATCACTGATCTAGGACAATCCAAGCCTGAGGGATTAAGAAAAGAATGTTGTTCTTTAGAGGAATAGGAAAGGTAGGGGGGAAGACAAAAGGTAATGAAGTAATTTTTGCCATGGTGAGTTTCAGCTGTTTACTGGACATCCAGTTTGAGATGTCTGAAAGGCAGTTGGAGATTTGAGATTTAGGTTCAGCGGAGAGATTAAAGCAGGAAATCTAGATCTAAGAATCGTTAGCATAGAAATGAAATTTGTAGGAGCTAATAACACCCCTAAATGGAGTAGTGTAGAAGGGGAAGAAAAGAGAGCCCAGTATAAAAACCCTGAGGGACACCTATGGTCAAAGGGTGTGATCTGAAGGAGGATCCAACAAGGGAAAAAGAGAAGAAACATTCAGAAAAGTAGGAAGAAAACCTAGAGAGAAGAAAGTATCAAGAAGAGCGATCCACAGTGTCAAAGGCTGCAGTGAAGATGAAAAGAATGAGGACTGAGAAAAAGCCATTTGTTTTGGCAGCTAGAGATTACTGGCAACTTTGGAAAGAGCAGTTTGAGTGGAATGAGAAGGTCAGAAACCATATTACAAAGAGTTATGAAGAAAATAAAAGGAAAGGAAGTAGAAACATTTATTTTAGATACCTCAAATTTATCAACAAAAGGAAAGAGAGTTATGGGACGATAGCTAGTGGGGATGGAAGGGTCAGACTTTTTTTTGAGGATGGTCAAGACACAGAGATGTTTGTAGGAAGGAGCCAGTGGACTGGGAGGAATTGAAGATAAAGGAGAGTAGAGGTGGGGCAGTCCTCTAGAGATGGTGAGACAAAATGGGATCACCTAAGGGAGTGAGCAGTAGGGAGTAAGGTCACCCCTTCATGTGAAGTAGAGGTGTGGAGGAAGAGAGTAGCAGAAGCCCCAGAATGATGACAAGTGAATAGAGAGCTAAGAGTGATGACTTCAGTTTTTTCTATAAAATATGAGGAGGGGGATATCTAGATGGCTCAGTAGACTGAGAGCCAGGCCTAGAGATGTAGTTCCTAGGTTCAAATCTGGCCTCAGACACTTCTTAGCTGTGTGATCCTAGGCAAGTCACTTAACCCCCATTGCCTAGCCCTTACCCCTCTTCTGCCTTGAAATTAATACACGGTATTGATTTTAAGACAGAAGGTAAGGATTAAAAAAAATAGGAGGGGAATGGCTTTTTCAACTGGGAGAATGAGGACAGAGTTTTGGGAGAGCTGCTGGGGAGAGTGGGAAAGTGAAGTAGTTAAGGAGGTGTACATGGATTTCCTTGCAGCTGTGAGGGCTCAATTGAGGTTACTAGCATGGAAGTTGGAGGGAGAGCAATGAGGGGTGGAGGTAGTCCAAGGCTGATGTTGGACCAGGCAAAGGTCTTCAATAGGATAATAGGATAAAGGGACTCAAGAAGAGGACAAGTACCAAGCTGAACCAGTTCACCAAATTCAAGGGACCATGTTAAGAAAGAGAAAAGACTGATGGCTGGGAGAGAAGTCAAGGTTGGAGGGATTAGAGACCATGATGGAGGATGAAGAACAGGATTTGAGACTACAAGCAATGGGAGAGCTAGAACAACATTGTGAGCAGCTAAAAGATCAGGGAATGTTCATGAAGAGGGATTTGGATCATTGGTGGGTAGCAGCAAGTTAGCCTTCTCTGTGTCTGGCTAAAGTGGGTTGTGGTAGAAGGTTATGGTAGTTCAGTAACTAGACTATTGAGAGAAGAATCACCAGAGAATATTTAAGGCCTTTGGTTTGAGGGCAGGAATTGAGGAGGAAAAAAAGACCTAGACAGGCACTGCCTCTTGACAGTAATGTTCAGAGTAGAGAAGAGGTCAAGAAGGATCAGAATTAAGAAGCCATTCAATTTGGCCTCAATGGCAATTAGGAAGTCACCGATGACTTTAGAGAGAGATGTTTCAGTTGAATGGTGAAGCTGGAAGCCAGATGGAAGAGGGCTTATGCAATGAAAAATGGAGGATTTCTTTCTCAAAGGGTTTAGCCACAAAGGCCAATTTACATATAAGTAGGGGTATGGCATGAATAAGGGAGTTTTTTTTTAATTTTAATAACAAATTTCCACATAAGTTTTCTGAAGTTATAAGATCCATATTTCCAAGTTATGTGATCTCCCCTCTCTTTTTCCCTCCCCTATCCTGGAGCTGAGAAGCAATTCAATCTGGATTATACATGTATTATCACACAAACCATTTCCATATTACTCATTTTTGTAAGTGAATAATCTTATAAAACCCAAACCCCAAAACACATACCTGAATAAACAAGTGATAAATCATGTTTTCATCTGCATTCCAGCTCCAACAGTTCATTCTCTGGAGGTGGAGAGCATTTTTTTTTTTCATAAGTTCCTCAGAATTGTTCTGGGTCATTGTTTTGCTGAGAGTAGCTAAGTCTCATGTTTAATCATTCCACAGTATTTCAGTTACTGTGTATAATGTTCTCCTGGTTCTGCTTATTTCACTCTGCATCAGTTCACATAGGTCTTTCCAGTTCTCTGAAAATCATCCTCTTCATCATTCCTTATAGCACAACAGTATTCCATCACCACCCTATAGCAAAGTTTGTTTAGCCATTCCCCAATCAGAGGGACATCCCTTTAGTTTCCAATTCTTTGGCACCACAAAAAGAACAGCTATAAATATTTTTGTACAAACTGATATTTTCTCATTTCAAAAGAGAGTTTTTAAGGATAAGGGAGATTTAGTCATGTTTGTAGGCAGTGGAAAGGGAGCCAATAGATAGGTAAAGTTAGAAGATTAGAGAAAGAATGGGGATCCCAGAAAGGGCATATACTGGAAAAATTGGGGTAAAATGGGATCAGCGATGCATGTAGAAGGCTTTGCCTTGGCTGAGAAAGAGCTACTTCCAAAGGTCTGATCCTGCTACTCTCTTTCCCATACCTCTCCAATTCAGTAAGGTCCAATGGCTTCCTCTTAACCTCCATATTCAATACAAGGTGTCTCAAAAGTCTTGATATAATTTTAAGATTTATTTATTTAAATAACTTAAAAGTGTATTAAGACTTTCAGGACACCCTGTATAAAAAAATTGGGGGCATCTATTTGGCACTAGATAGAGTGTCAGGCTTAGAGTCAGGGGACTTGGGTTCAAATCTGGCCTCAGACACTGTAAGGATTAAATGTAATGGTAAAAAAAATAAATGTTATGAAATTATGTAGTTGCCAAAATTTATTATATCTGAGGTCAGAAATTTGTTTACAGATATTTACAAAATGGAGAGGAAACAATAAAGTAGAGAAATGTGAAGAGGTTAGAGAGGTTATCTATCCTCAGTTTAAATGTTTACTCCAGGTCTGCTTAATCCAAGCAGATTAATTAGTTCTCAACCAGGAAGATTGGTAGTGAGTAACCGAGAAGCCTCCTCCAAGATGGAAGCTAGTCTCTTAGGACACTAGGAAAGGAGTCAGCCTTTCACTCACTCAATGAAGTAGTCCAAATTGAAGCTGAGCTCCAAACCCATGATCAAGCCACAGTCTCCAGTGAAGCTCCCTCAAAGACTCTCCTCAGTCAGAAGACTACCTCCAGAAGACAATCTCTTTAGACCATCTTCTCAAAGACAGTCTGCTCTGAGGGAGTTTTGGGCTTGCTTTTATGGTGACTTCTTGTCCCTGCCCGTCTTCAGTTTCCAAATTGTCTAGCACTGCCCAGGGAGCAGTGTCTGTGGGATTGACTTCTCACCTTCTGAAGGTTAAGTTCTCATCAAAAAAGATTCATAGCTAAGGGTGTGAATTTTCTAAGTACCATGCTAGTTTCTCACCTAGTAATAAGTAGGGTATTCAATCTTTTGATTCTATTCAAAAGTAGACAAAGGAGAGTTAATCCTGTCTTCAGTCTAGTGAGGTACTAAGTAGGAGTGCTTAATTTACTGTTAACTTAAAATAGACAATAAAGTAAAGAATTCTTTCACAACCCCCCCTGTGATCAATTATATACTTCTTTGCTATGTAATCCTTGGCAAGTCACTTA
Source organism: Gracilinanus agilis (assembly GCF_016433145.1). Classification (NCBI taxonomy): domain Eukaryota; kingdom Metazoa; phylum Chordata; class Mammalia; order Didelphimorphia; family Didelphidae; genus Gracilinanus; species Gracilinanus agilis. Next base: position 29,208,258 of record NC_058132.1, read on the forward strand.
ACCCCAATTGCTCAGCCCTTTTCCTTCTGTCTTATTGATAAGCCAGAAGGTAAGAGGGCTTTTTTTTTAAAAAAATCCTGTTTGCTGTTCAGAGCCCTTCAGAGACTGGCTCTTTTCTTACACTTTAACTCTCCCCTAAGTACTCTGGGATCTAGGGACACTGGCCTCTTTGCTATTCCTTCATTTCTAGACTCTAGGCATTTTCCCTGGCTCTTCCTCATACCAGACATGATCTCCATCCTCATCTCCACCTCTTGATTTCCTTCATGTCCTAACTCCAGTCCTACCTTGTGCTGGAATCTTTTTATACTCTCCTTTATGTTGGTGCCTTCCCTCTATTGCTCTGGCTTGTCTGTCAGAGTCTGTCATCTCTTGTGCCTGTTCCATGGTGGCTTAATAAATAAATACTTGTCTACTGAGTGGTGTGGGATGAGGAAGGGAAGAGATAGGGCTTTCAAAAACTGGTTGAGCCAGTGAGAGGAGAACATGTCATGGATGTATGAGGTGAAATGACTCTAAGGGGGTGAGACCTGGAAAGGGGTACCTGGGGAGAAGGGGGAAGATGGAACCTGGGGAAAAAAGGAACCAGTATGGGGTGGGGTGGGGGCACATGGAAGAAGACGACAGAAGGTTTTATAGGTTGGGATCGAGGAAAGGGAGAAAGGTGGAAAAGCAGCATAAGATATGGTATAAGGTCTGAAGACCTGGGTTGGAGTCTTCCCACCTCATTCATTAGCTGTTTGACCCTGGACAAGACACTTAATCTTTTGGGTCTTCATTTCCTGAGTCAGATCACTTCCAAGGTTGCTCCTAGCTCTAACATATTATTCTAGGGACTCTCTCCCAAAGGAGAGTCCCTTATTGTGAATCCTCTTCCCTTAGTGTAAGCTGGAGTTGGTTGTGGGGAGCCCAGCCTCCTGCATGGATCTGGAGCTCTATGGTGTTGATGACAGCTTCTGCATGAAACTTGACCAGGATGATGCTCTATTGGGCTCCTACCCAGTGGATGATGGCTGTCGGATCCATGTGAGTGCTGACCTGGCCCCCTTCCCTATCCTTGTGTCCCTTGGCTATGAAATCTCCAACCAGCACTCACTGTTTAGCTCTCTAGTGCCTCCTGCTGAGTTAGCCCTGGGACCTCCCCTCCTAAAGGTCCCCCAGAGGGGTAAAGTAGCTCCCTTTAACATTCTGGGGTGATCTAACTGGAAGGGGCCTTTCAGTCCAGTCCTACATTTTGTGGAGGACTGGCAACTTGCCTGGGGTCATAAAAATGGAAGTAGGGCTAGGCCCTGAATCAACTCTTCCGATGCCACCTCTTCTGTCCCCTCCGGCCAGGCTGTCTCCTAGGTTTGGGTCTTCCCCACAAGTTCCTCAAGTCTTCAGATGATAACCATTCTTTGTTAGGCCTACCCTTGCTGACTCCACTTACATTTCTGGCCTGAAATCCTCCTTGGACTTTATCCCTTGCTGGGGCCTAGGGGTGAGGGAAGGAAGCATGAGCCTTCCACAAAGTCTTCTCTGTTCCTAATCTGCCCATTCACTATCTCCCCACAGGTCATTGACCGAAGTGGAGCCCGTCTGGGTGAATTTGAGGACCTATCCCAGGTGGAGAAGTATGAGATCTCACAGTCAGCCTATGAAAGCAGACCTGGTACAAGAATATGAGGAAAGCTTGGGGGATGGGAGGGGGGAAAACCAGGAGAAATGTGGGGGAGAATTTTAGAAAGTAAAAGTAGAATTGGGGTATAAATGTTAAGGATGGCAGAGTTTTCAGGGCTAGAGAATGGAAGAGATGGAAGAGAGAAGAGATTTGGGCCCTGGATCATGGAGATGAGAGGTCCTTGGATCCTGAGTGATGGGCAGGGGAACTGGAGGGACCTGGGGATGGGGGTTTAAGTTTGGGGCAGTGACCCCCTTGACCCCTGGCCTCCAGACTCCGTACGCTCCTTCCTGAAGCGCAGCAAGATGGGCAAATTCAATGAAGAGGAGCAGAAACGACGGGAGGCCGAAGCGGCCCAGCGACTAGCTGAGGAGGAGGCCCATGCCCAGGCCATTGTAGTGGGGAGCCGCTGCCAGGTGCAGGCAGCCGGCCAGCCCACCAAGCGGGGCACCGTCATGTATGTGGGTGAGTCAGTGGGCTGAGGGCAGCAGGGGGCATTTAGATGGGTAGCATTTTGAGTCAGGGACACTTGCAGAGTGGGCAAGTCATTTCTCTCCAGAGCTTCAAGTTCCTCACTGATGAGCCTGGGCCAGGCTCTGCCCTTCCCAAGCTTCTGGCTGGGAAAATAGCATGGACACATCTAAGGGTGTGTGAACAAGGTGGGCCTCAAGCAGGAGCTTTCAAGGAAACTAGAAAAGTCAATGAAGGAGGTGCATTCCAGGCACTGGCAGCTTGGTCAGTCACAGTCAGGGGAGATGGGCTGTCCTGTGAAGGCCTGTTTGCCAGGACAGAATGGGTAGAGTGTGTACTGGATGTCAGGGCTACAGAGGGAGCCTGGGACCGTGGTCAGGAAGGGCTGCCAGTGATAAATGGAGATGTTGGGCATTTGGTCCAGAGGTAAGAGGGACATTTTCACCAGAGATTATCAGGTAGGAGTCTGGCCTATGTTACTTTGACATTTTTGTGATAGATTAGAGAGGGAAGAGGTTCCAGTCACAGCAATTGACTGAGGGGCCATTGTAATAGTCCAGGCAGGGCTTGAATGGTGGTCAGGCCAGAGTGGGAGCAGCAGAAGGTAGCAAGACTGGCCCTTCTGCAAAATGGATCTGTTAGTATTCCAACTCCCCATATTTCACACACACACACACACACACACACACACACACACACACACACACACACGGGTCTTTTAAGGAAAGTGCTTTGTACACCTTAACAGGCTAGAGAAACAGGAGCTGCTGTTGTCCTGGCCCTGGGGTCACCAGCTTCTCACTCTTCTTCTGGACAGGACTCACAGATTTCAAGCCTGGATACTGGGTTGGTGTCCGCTATGATGAACCTCTTGGGAAGCATGATGGCAGGTGAGGCAAGACTCCCTCAGCCCCTCATCCTCAGTTCTCATTTTCCCATCTGTGGTGTCCAGAAGGCAGATTCCCCTTCCCCTGGCTCTCTGGGAGGGCAGTGGGGGAGGGAGAGACTCTTAAGACCTCCACTACTCTCTCTTTCTCTCATCTACAGTGTGAATGGCAAACGATACTTTGAGTGCCAGGACAAGTATGGTGCCTTTGTCAAGCCACACACTGTGACTGTGGGGGACTTCCCAGAGGAGGATTACGGACTGGATGATGACGAGATGTGACCCCCCTGGTGGGGGTGGGGGATTAAACACTACTGGGGGAGGGTCATCCCCTTGGATACAGCCTCCCCATCTTCTCCCCACTCCCCAGCCTGGGTCTGCACTCTTCCTTTCCGTGTCTGTGGCATACTCCCCTTGCCCTCTCCTATCTTGAGTTGTATTTTTTATCTTATTTTCCCCTCAGCTCTTGTGAGGTTGTGAGACAAGTGAATTAAATGCCCCCTAAATCCCCCTGGGGCAGTCTGGGTTTTTGTGGGGAGAGGGTGCATCTGTTTCTGAGGGCTTGGGTGGTCAAAGAAGGGAACTAGGGGGGAAGTGGGCCCTGCAGGGCAAGAGGAGCTGGTGGAGGACCAGGAGCCTGCCTGCCCACTGGGGAGGGGTCTCTAGCTCAGTCATCAGGTTCACCATGATCAGTTTCCGGTGTCTCCATGGTGGTCATTTGTGTGTGTGGTTTCTCTCAGTCCTTGTGTCTTCATGTTCCTCTTGCTCACTGTGTCCTGAAACACAACAGTTCATTGCATGCAAGGCCCACCCACCATTTGTTTAGCCATTCTTCAGCCAGTGGACTTCTGTTGTGTCTCCAGTTATTTTGCTACCCTGAAAGCACCAGTAAATGTAAACATTTAGGGGCCCTTGGGAACTCTTCTTGTCATTGACTTCTGTGGGATGTCCGTGGCAATAGAACTGAAGACAAGGAGTGTGGACTTTTTAATCACTCTTCAGTGCCTGCTTCCAGTGTCCCAAATGGCAGTACCAAGCAAGCCCAGCTCCACCAGTGGGACATTCATTAGAGGCTCTCTCATTCCACAAAACTGTCCTTTTCACTCTGACCATCCCCCTTTTGGCATTCCTACCAATTTACTGAGTTTGAAATGAAGACTCAGTATTACTTTAATTGACACTTTCTATTCTTAGTCATTTGGAATATCCTGTCATATGACTAAAGAAGAGATAAGGACACTCCCCCCCCCCAAACCCATTATTGAAAATGTCTGGTCCACATTTAGATGTCTAGAGATGGTTTCTATATATTCAGTAGTTGTACTGATTTTTTCCTCCTTCAAGTTTTTTCTTAGAACTTTAAAAATACTCCTTTTTATATGAGATGGCGCTCAGGGATGTGTGTATATGTGTGTGTGTGTATGTATATATATATATATATATATACACACACATTTTTTCCCCCTCCATCCATAGTCGTGAAAGGTATATGATAAGCTTTTTGAGGGAGGGAGGAGATACCTTTAATCCTATCCTATTGAGATATCTATGGCACAGTGGTTGATGGAGCCATTAAAACCTGGGTTGGAGAGTTTTCTCTCTTGAATGCCTACCTGCATTGTGACCTTGAGCAAATAAGAGCCTCTCAGTTCCTCTAGGCACTAAACTGCAGAGACTGCCCACCAGGATGAATAGGAAAGGGAATTTATTCATCCGGGACTTTACTGCCTTGAAATCATTGTCTGGTCTTTGGCACCTGCAGCTTTTAACATATATTGTAAACCTCTTAGCAGTGCATGGGCTATAGGAGGAGCTTAAATGCTGGCACCCCTGCATTCCATTCTGAACAATCCCTCCTCACAAGGAGTTTACATACATTCTGATGGGGGAGACCAGGAAAAGCATGTAGGCGAGAGATGGGGTGACGAGTGAGGAGCAGGAATGTCCAGGGAGGTTGGACAGGTAGTTTAAAGCCAGGTTGGTTAGGACTTCAAACAAAATAGTTTGTAGAGGAGGAGAGTCCTCACACAGTCGGGTCGGATTAGCACTAACGGAAAATTACTCTGGAAGAAGGGGCGGCCTGGACTGGGGACTGGGGGAGTCAGGAGAAGGAGACGGTGCAGAGAGAGGAACCTGGGCTGCGGAGGCAGCAGAGAGCCGCTCTAGGGACTGCGGACCATCGGCTATCAGTTTCGATTTACTCCTCCGTAAAGGGGCGGGGGAGGGGAGCCTGGCTTCCGTAGGATGTTCGGGGTAGAAGCCCCTTCTCCCGCAATCTCCGGTCCCCAGCTAGGACAGGTGGCCGGAGCCGACCCCAGGAGAACCCACGTGGGGAGGCGCCTGGCCCCGCCCCGGCCACTTCCGCCTCTCGGATGGCCCCAGGACCGTGGGTGACACCGGCTGGGCTTCCGGGGGCGGGGACGGATTGGGGACCGGGAGGGAGGCACCCGTAGGGGGGCAGCATTCCTCCCCCCACCGCCTGGGCCGGGGCAGCATCTTTGCCGGTCCCTTCCCCACAACCTGGGCGTCCTACCCACTCCACCGTGTGTCTGAGACATGTATCGCTCCCCTGAGTGTGTCCCGAAAGCGCGGGCTGTGTCAGGCCTGAGTCACTGGTCGTGAGGGGAGCGGAGGAAGCTCCCTGCCCTTATAGGCACAGACATCCCCTGACCACTGAGCGTCTCCCGGACCCCGCAGGGCAGGAGGGTGGGGCTCCAGGTCCGGGTAGCTGTGGGCTGGCGGGGACGCCTGTGTCCCGTTATGCAGCGGGAAGAAGAGGGGTGGGGCCAGAGGCGGGCACTAGGACCGCGCGGACGCCTTGGAGGGACCATCGCCTCGGGCGGGGCCATCCCTGAGTCACCCCGGCCCCGCCCGACCCTCCTGCGGCGGCCGGAGTGGAGCGGAGCGGTCTACCGCGCAGAGGGCAGGAGACCGAAAGCAGGGTGAGAGGGGAACCCTTAGACAGAGAGACCTCTCTCAACCCGGGTCCACAGTGGCGCTGTAGTCTCCCCAAGGCTTGGCTTGAGCTTTTAACCGAGGTCCCTGCGCCGGGACTTCAGGGCCTCCACCTTCTCCCCCTTACCCCTCCCCCCCTCCCCCGTGCTCACTGATCCCCCATGCTCTGGCACGGACCCACCCCAGCGCCCCCAACAACCTGGGACCCTCCGCCTGGGCGCCCCTAAATTCCAGGCCCACCCCCTGGCCCCACCCCCTGGCCTCCAGGTCCTACGGGGTGGGATCCCCAAGCTCCAGTCCCCGGGTCCCGCCCCACTGCAGTGCACTCTTGGAGATCTCCAGCCTCTCGTCCGGCGGGGTCCGATCCTGACGCTGTCCTCCCTTCCCCCGTGACCTCCAGGTCCCCGAGGCACCGCAATGTTCCTGGTTAATTCATTTCTTGGAGGTAAGGGCGGCGGTGGTGGCGGTGGTGGCGGTACTGGAGGCATCGGCAATGTCATCGGGGGTCTGCTCAGCGGGGGCGGCGGCGGAGGAGGCGGCGGTGGCGGTGCTGGAGGCATCGGCAATGTCATCGGGGGTCTGC
>NC_058132.1:29229764-29241107 GCF_016433145.1 Gracilinanus agilis
CCCTGTAAGCCTGCTGTGCTCTAGCTCCTGGCTCCACCCAGCACCCTGGAAATACACGCATGTGCTTTGACATGCTGGTCATACACTGACATGCCGGCCCGGTGCCATTCCCCCCACCCCCCATCTAGTGCCTTCTGCGCTTCCCCTCATGCTTCTGTCCCTGGGGGGGGGGGCAGGGGCAGGGGGGAGCAGGGCCTTTGGGCTGCCCTAAAGCCCATAATAAACAGTGGTCACAAGACGCCGCGCCTCCTCTCTCTGGCCATCGCTGCCAATGGGGGGCTTCCTAGGGGAGACCCTGGAGGCCAGGCCCCTCAGGGTCACCGTCTGCCTCGCCTTCACATCTGCCTGCCTAATATCTTAGATGTGATGGGCTTCTGAGGCAGAAGGGACTTGCCCAGGGTCACCCAGCCAGGAAGTTTCTGAGGTCACATTTGAACTCAGGACCTCCGGTCTCCAGGCCTGACCAGCCTTATACAACAGTGAAAGTCCCTCAGAGCCTGCCCGGCACAGATGGGGGGCAGGGAAGGGGCCCACAGCCCAGGAGCACAGATGGAGTTAGGTGGGGCCTGGTCCGCCCTGGGGAGCCCAGCAGGTGTGTCGTAAGCCAGAGGAGCCGGTGTAGACGCCTGCCCCGGAGCTTAGTGGTCAGACCCATTAGGATTCTCCCAGCTGCCTCCCTGGAACTATCCGTCCAGGGTCAGAGCCTGAAGGTCCAGAGTGACCTCCCCAGTCCCTGCTGCCACTTCACCACCTTCCCGCTCAGGACCAAGCCCAGAGCAGGGCAGCCTCCTGGAGAGCCCTGAAGGCGCAGCCCCCTTTCCAGGCAGGACACCCACCTCCGATGGGTGGAGGGGGGAGGCAGGGTCCTCTGGTCAGGCAGCCTTCACCAAGGGACAGACTCGAGTTGTGGATTGGCTTTCTCCCAGCCTGAGACTTTATTTAGCCCCAGGCCCACCCCGGCCTGCCAGGCCTTTCCTCTGCAGGCTTGTCCTGGAATCCAGTCTCACTTCTTGTGGGGGAAGGAAGCCCAGCCAAGGCAGAAGAGGCTGTAACAGGTGCCTGGGTGGGGGGAGAAGGAAGAAACAACAGGCCTTCCAGAGGGGCCCAGGACTCGGCACCCCAGTCCCAATCCCCCAGGGAGCAGAGGATCTCCAGGCCCCTGGCCCTCCCCAGCCCTCCACTCACCTCCCACACACACGGCCATTGTTAACCTGTACAGGAGACTGTCCATGCCGCCACCCTTCAGGTGGACTGGGAGGTCATTGTTCTCCTGGGATGAGGAATAGGACATTAGGCCCTGGGGAGGGCGGAGTCTGTCACCACCCCAAAGGGTCACGGGGAGCCCCCACAGGATGGGGCAGAAAGTTTCAGCCAGGTTCCAGAAATGGGGGGCCCTGGGGAACAGGATTCCCAGGGGATGCAGCCACAAAGGAGCACTCTGGGCATGGCTGTATCAGGGTGTCCCAGGGAGAAGGCCACACAGGGGCATGCTTGGTAAATATTGGGGTGCTTAGGGGATGAGGGGTCCCGGCTTCCCTCACCTGGAAGAGCTTTTGTTTTTCAGCCACTTTATTCATAAAGTGGTTTCGGGGGCTGGAGCTGAAGGATCGCGCCAGGGTCCGGGAGTGGGACACCTGGGAAGTGACAGTGAAACTGGGTGACCTGGCTGGATATCAGAGGGTGGGCAAAGGCAAAGGCTGCTAACACGGGCAGAGTCTCAGATGCCCTGCCAAGAGGTCCTCCTAAGCAGCCTGGATTTGGGGGACAGGCATGCCTTGGGAGGTCCCCGGAGGGTTCCAGCTGGGGACTCAGGATGCCTGGAAGGGAGTCCCAGGCTGAATGACAGAAGTGGGTTCCTGGGAAAAGGATACTCTGTGAGGAAGGCTTCCAGAGTTGGGGTCAAAGAGGGTTTCTGGGGTTGGTGGGTCCAAGGGGGGGGGGCTTGCTCAGGAGGTCAGAGGAGTCTTTGGGCCTAGACATCCTAATGGGTCAAGTGGTCACAGGGAGCTCCTGGGGTTGGGGTCCTCATGGGTCCTGGCTCAGGGAGTCAGAGGGGATTCTGGGGCAAAAAGTGCTGGCCCCAGAAGGCAGGGGGCCCAGTAGGTCCTGGCTGAGGAAGTCAGTGTGTTCATCTGTGGTTACAGCCTCTGCTGGGTAAGGGTTCCAGCCCTGGGAGTGATCCTGGGCTTGGGAGGGTAGCCTGAGATAAGAACAATGAGGGGAGCAGCTAGCATTTTGCACCTCTGAAGGCCTTACAAATACCTGACCTGACCCTGGAGGTCAGAGGGGGCTCCCTCCCAGCCTGGGGGTCCCTCCAGGGCTAAGGATCCGAGTGGGTTCCAGCTCGAGAGGTCAGGGGGCTCCCTCCCGGCCTGGGGATCGTGGGGGGCTCCTATCTCAGATCAGAGGGAGCTCCCTCCCGGAGCTGGGGGTTCTGAGGGGTGGGGATGGGGGTTCCAGTCCCAGAGATCAGGGAGGGCTCCTGGGCTGGGGTCTCGGGCTGACCCGGGGCGCTCACCAATAAGCCCCTCATGGTGTGTCCTGTGTGTGTCCTGTCCGCCTCTGATAGTCCAAGGGCACCGGGGGCACCTGTCCCCCCCAAACCCTTGGCTGAACTCCAGGAGCAACAGCTGATGGGGAGGAGCCTGGCGGGGAGGGGCGGGAGCTCCCGGAATTGGAGGAAGGACTCGAGGTTGCTCCAATGAACTCAAGAGAAACTCGGCACAGTCTCCCGTGGCGGTCCGCCCAGGCATTTGGGTAGAAGATAGGGATTGGCTGTCGCCTCTATCAATCGAGGACTTTGCATTCCCATTGGTCGAAGGGCCAAGAGCCTCCCCTGAGCCCTGGCTAAGTGAAATTGTCCATAAGTCTGCGGGGCGGGTGTCCGGGCGCGTGCAGGGGCGGCGCTCGGTGCGGATAATCGGCTGTCCTGTTTCCAGAGTTTCTGGAGACCTCCGGACCCTCCGCCCTTACCCACTTCTGTCACTGTGTCGCGCCCTGGAGCAAAAGGCTCGTTTGCTCTTTGTTAGTTTCACAACTCTGCCTCGTCTCCTGCCTCAGTTTACCTTCAGCCTCTCGCAAACGGTAGTTGACATCGCTTCCCCAGAACTAAAAGGTCGGATAAAGTCAGGTTTAGTTAGTATTAGGTTTAGCGGGGCGGCCACGAAGTCCCGGGATGAAATCTGGCCTCAGACACTTTCTGGCTCTGTGACCCTGGGCAAGTCACTTACACCGGTTGCCTGGCCCTTACCAGTCTTCTGCCTTGGAACTTATCATTTCTAAGACAGAAGGTGAGGGTCAAAGGGGCGGGGGGAGAGATTTAGACTTAGGGTCACATTGAGGAGCAGGGTCAGGGCTGGATTGAGAGCCTAGGATGGACAGGGTCATATTTAGGCTCTAATTCAGGGTAAGATTTAGGATCAAGGCTGGTTTTAGGGTTAAGGGTCAGGTCTTCCTACTGGGGATGCTAAGTGGTAGCTATTCACACCCCTGATCCACCCCCCCCCCCTTCTCTGGCAGAGGTCTGGGGAGTTGGGGTCCTGCCCTATAAAGAAATCAAAGCTGTTTAGTCTGGAGAAGAAAGAGTTAAGGGAAACAATTGGAGGGCTATTCTGGGGAAGAATTCTTAGATTTGTTCTGTTTGGCCACAAAGGACAGAACCACCAGAGCACTGGATGTATTTGTAGACTGTTGTTCTCTGATGGTCATTTCCACAAGCTACTCAGTGCTGTTCAGCTGGTCCCAAGGTTGCTACCTGAAAAACTCCCCCAGGCATTTGGTTGCCAAGTCTGGCTGGAGCATAGCATGCTTATTCTGGCTCTCCCAGATTCAAGCTGGCTACATTCTCTTACCCCACCCCCCACCTTAGGGTTTTTAGATACCCTAAAGGGTTTATCTAAATCATCTCTAACGCCATCAGCTTGCGCCCCCATTGACTCTGTTTCTTCCTATTATTAAGAACTTTCCTGGTCCATTTAAGCATCAACTGGCTTAAAAAAAAACAAACCAAAAAAAACCAACCCTCCCTTTCCCTCTTAGAATCAATACTATGTACTGATTCTAAAAAGGACAGTAAGAGCTACATAATTGGGGTTAAGTGACTTACTCAGGGTCATACAGCTAGGAAGTGTCTGAGAGAAGAAATGAACCCAGGTCCTCCCATCTCTAGGCCTGGCTCTCAAACCACTGAGCCTCTCAGCTGCCCCCCCCCCCCCCCCCCATCGATTGAACTTTTACAAAAGGATTCTGACTGAGAAACAACCACCTACTAAAAATCTTGAACTTCTGTTAATGTGGCAGATTTATTTTATTTCATCCTCATGAGAATAGGTACTCAGGAGCCAGTGCAAGCAAGTATAGGGAGTAGAAACAGGCAGGCTCCCTTTTATCTTAGTCCCTAACTTGATTTAGTCCCTCCTCTCATTCATCATTGGCCAGATTATAGAGTTATCTAATCAGGAGAGCCACCTGATTGAAATGCAATTTATAACCTCAATCTTTCACATGGATTTTAACCAAAGTAAAGCAATTTTACCTGTTAGCCTCCTAAAAGACTAACTCTCATGTGTACCTCCTCATGTCCTACTAACATGGATGTGGGAAAGGAGTTTAAGCTAGGAAATGAAACTTCACTCATTTTTTTTTCTTTTCCTTTTTACTATATTATATGGGCTTATGAGAGGAGTCCACCATCTTGTCGGGACCTATTCCTGACAATTCCTCCTCTTTTTATTAGCTAATTGGACTCCTTTTACTCCATTGCTAATACAAATCATTGATTAGCAAAACCACCACATACTTAAGGTATGTTCACTAGCAGTTAACAAATTCTAGTCTTCAACTACAGATTCACTTGGTTGTTTGGGATATGGAACATTCACATCTTCATCTTCCAATTTGCATTACACTCTTATCTTCCACTGAGCGCTTGCTCTGATTATAGAAATATGTAAGAAAAGGAAAAAATAAAACCAGGAAACAGATTAAATAACATCAGCACTGGTTTTAATGTGAATTGACTCTGTTTGACTTTAGGTGAGAGCCAGAGTTGTCAATCATTCATGCAGTAACCAGACTCAGGAATCTTTAGAATCAAGTGGGCCTACCAAGTTAGAAGGATCCCATCCCAGCTTGGACTGAGATTGTCCTTTCAACTTGTGGCTTTTTTCCCAATGATTCAACAAAGCCCCAATTCAAAATCAGTTGGGATCCCAAGAGCTTTTATTTCAAATGACAAATCTCACCAATCACAGCTTAGACCTGAAAAGTTTACATTCTCAGTAATTCACTTTTATTGTCTCAGAATTCCATAACCCAAACAAGATTTCTTTTTTCTCCCATACAGTGACAATATCACTATCACAGATCTATTTGTGAGCCCTCAAGGGTCTTACGTTTGCACCATGTTGTCAATTAAAAGATTGAAGTAGGAAGGCAAGATAGTTCTTAAACTCCAATTACAAAATAGATAGGAGATATATTTACTTCATGGGAATATTCACATTAAAACTAGTATTTTTTTCCAATACATACACTTTCTCCCCTTTTCATTGAGTCAGGAATGGATTAATAATACTGCAGGCAGTTTAACTTATATTAACTCAAATCTTTTTCTCTGATTAGTGGTAGCTTCATCTCAAACTATTTGCTTCACTGGGAGATGAGGAAAATGCTCCTAGTTCCTTTATTTATTTATTTATTTGTTTGTTTGTTTGTGGAAAATGCTCCTAGTTCCTTTATTTATTTATTTGTTTGTTTGTTTGTTGTTGTTGTTTTTAAACCCTTAACTTCTGTGCATTGGCTCCTAGGTGGAAGAGTGGTAAGGGTGGGCAATGGGGGTCAAGTGACTTGCCCAGGGTCACACAGCTGGGAAGTGTCTGAGGCCGGATTTGAACCTTGGACCTCCTGTCTCTAGGCCTGACTCTCAATCCACTGAGCTACCCAGCTGCCCCTCCCCTTTATTTAAAAAAAACAAACAAACAAACAAACAAAAAAAAACCTTTACCTTCTATCTTAGAATCAATACTCTATATTGGTTCTAAGGCAGAAGAGCAGTAAGGGCTAGACAATGGGGGTTAAGTGACTTGCTCAAGGTCACACAGCTAGGAAGTGTGTGAGGCCAGATTTGAACCTAGGACCTCCTGTTTCTGGGTCTGGCTCTCAATACACTAAACCACCCAGCTGCCCCTTACTAGTTCCTTTAAAAAATGGTAATAGGTAGGGCTCCTGGATGGCTCAGTGGATTGAGAGCCAGGCGTAGAGATAAGAGATCTTGCATTCAAATTTGGTCTCACAACACTTCCTAGCTATGTGACCCTGGGCAAGTCACTTACACCCCATTGCTTAACCCTTACCACTCTTCTGCTTTGGAACCAATACAAAGTATTGATTCTAAGATGAAAGGCAAGGATTATATATATTTATTTAAATATATTTTATATAATATATGTTATATAATAATTATATAAAATATTACTATATAAAACATTATATAATATATATTCAAATATATTATATATATGTTTATATATAATAACCTTAAACTATTAGCATCAAAACATTCACACATTTACCTTAATTACTACTCAATAATCCAAGATAATCTAGATTTTTACAAGACCACATATTCTAAGCACTATATCTTAACACATTTCATTGTCTAATTCATATCAGACATTAATTAGTTCATAGTGCAAATTGGTAAACTGAGATATCTACTTATGATTAAACAAAATCCATGACGCATACAAGTTGCATTAAGCGCATGTTTACATTCAAACAATGAAACCGTTCTTATCCTAGAAATATATAGTTTAACAGAAATCTATACAGCACTTCTTCGTATTCCATATAGTATTTTCATGGCACTCCAAAATTCCAGCTGGATGTTCCATCTCAACTTTACAGATTTGGCACTTTTTCCTTCCCAGGGCTGGTATTTAACTAGTGAGCACTTTTCCTAGACTGTGATGAGTCTTTGTGCTCGATCACCTCTTTCTTCTATAAAGGTGGTACTAAATTAAACCACACCTGACCCCATCTGTCTGAACACTTCCAATAGAGGGACTCTAGTCCTCTTGAGATTAGCTTTGGAAGCATCGTTACTTGGTGATGCTCATTCTCCCATGTTCTGGGTCTATTATTGTTCGGGCTTGGCTTCTTGTGCAAGCCACAGCAGATTCCCAACTAGAATCACTCTTCTCGGTGAGGACCAAACCAACCCCATCCACCAAGAGTCAAATAACCAGGCAGACAGCTTCTGGTCCTTTTCCTTTGGAGTCTAAGCAAGATTCAGAGAATCAAAAGTATAAAATGCAAGTAGTTCATAGAAAACTTTTCTTATCTTCCTCTTTAAGGGTCCTTGTTCTATTGTCCACTTGTTTTCAGGTGGCTGCCCAGGTCCTCTCACCTGCAAGTGGAGAGCCCAGCCTTTCTCTGCAGTCCTTACTGCAGTCTCAGGGGTTAGAAGTACGAGGAAAGGTTTTTCCCAACTGGGGTCCAACTTCTCCTCTTTCCAAATCTTTACTAGCACCCAGTATGCAGGGGACCCAAGAGGCAGAGCTGGGCTAATAGTCCCTTCTATTGGAATAAAGGGATAGACTTGGAAAGTGCAAGTATATATTCCCTTAAAGAATTTATCAGGGGCAGTTGGGTGACTCGGTGGATTGAGAGCCAGGGCTAGAGAGAGGAGGTCCTGGATTCAAATCTGGCCTCAGACACTTCCTAGCTGTGTGACCCTGGGCAAGTCACTTCACCCCCATTGCCTACCTACCCTTACTACTCTTCTGCCTTGGAGCCAATACACAGAATTGATTCCAAGATGGAAGGGAAGGGTTTAAAAAAAAAAAAAAAAAAGAATTTATCATTACCTTCAAACTGGTGGAGTTCTGACTTCCACCCCAAGTATGGAGTATCCAAATCTTTTCTGGGGATAGTCCTGATTCTTATCAGAGCAATGGGTAAACACTTCATCCAGGGTAATTTGGTCTCAAGAATCAATTTTGATATTTGGCTTTTTAAGGTCTGGTTCATTCTCTCTACTTTTGCAGAGGAAGGTGGATGCCACAGCTATGGAAGTCCCAATTTATTTCTAAGGCTCCCCTAAAATATGCTGAAGAGCCCTGTTAGTAAAATGAGTCCCATTGTCTGAGTCTATATTTTCCACCAGCCCATACCTTGGAATGATATGCTCCTGACCAATCTTGACTACCCCCAGGGAAGTTATTTTCAAGGTAGGGTAAGGCTCCACCCACCCTGTCAAGTGATCTACTATTATAAGAAGGGATTTTACCTTCCCCACAGGAGGCATTTCATCAAAATCAATTTGGGCACTTTGGAAGGGCCAAAGGCTTGGAGGGCAGCCTCCAGAGGTTGACTTTTCATGACCTTCTTATTTATTCTTTTGGCAAAAAATGCACTCCTTGCAAATCTGCTTTGCTATGGTATAAATTCCAATATACCTAAACTTCCCAAGTATAATTTCACATATAATTTGGTCCCCTAGACTGCTTTATTGATGTAAAGTACTCATAATTTTCCTCATCACAGATTTGTTAACCTTTTGCCTCCCATCAGATAGCATCCATCTCCCTTCTGTAGAGGGTTCTGCTCCCACTTCTTTAGGTTTTCCCTTTTCTTCCTTTGAAAAAGAGAAAGGGGGTCTTATTTCAGTGGGGAGGGTAGGTATCGGGGCCATCAACTTTTCCTTAGATTCCTTTAAAACAGTAGCCCTGTTAGCTTCTTCATCTGCTAACGTGTTTCCTCTGGTCTCAAAGGTGTCTATATTTTGGTGTCCATTAACATGGACCACAGAAAACTCTTCTGGTAACATTAAATTTTCTAGGACTCTTTCAGTAATTCATGGTGTGTTAGTTCTTTGCCCTGACTGTTTATCATCCCTCTCTCCTTCCAGTTTTTTCAAAATATTCACACTATTCCAAAAGTAGTCCTTGAGTCAGTGTAGAATTCAGTGATGGGCAAACTACAGCTGGCAGGCCAGATGCAGTCCCCTGAAATGTTCTATCTGGCCCCTGACATTATTCCTAATCTGATGAATACAATGAGTAGGATACAATACAACGAAACTTCAAAAGAGTTGCCTTAGAAACAGACTGACAGAGGAGCATTTCCTTTCCTTTAGCCCCCTCTTTAAAAAGTTTGCCCATCACTGGTGTAGGTAGTTGATAAATCATTTGCCAAGCATCTCAATGCTTGGCTTAATGCATACAATTCACATGTCTGTGCTGACCAGCTATTGGGCTGCCTCCCACTTCCTACCATGGAAGTATAATTCCCATCAATGATTGCATACCCATTTTATCTTTTTCCTTCTACAACTCTAGATGACCCATCTATAAAGAGGCGTCTTCCTTCTATAAGCAGAGATTCTTATAAGTCTTCCCTAGCTTTAGTTTGATAATCTATTAAATCTAGACAATCATACTCCATTTGTTCATTTTCTGTATCCAAGCCATTCCAAAGAAAATTGGCAGGGTTTAAACGGTTTTCTTTAGTTAATATCAGTTTATTTTTTCCCAACAGGTTTGCCTCATACTTTGGGATTCTGGAATTGGTCAACCGCCTCCCTGCCTTTTGATTTAAAAGAGTCCTTACTTGACGAGGGATACTATAATGGTTAAACTGATGCTGTTATTAATAAGCTAAAGCTAATATTGTTGACACATGTAAAATCCAGTGGAATTCCGCGTTGGCTATGGGAGGGAGATGGAAGGAGGGAAGGGAAAGAACATGAATCATGGAATCATGGAAAAATTTTCTTAATCAAAATAAAATTTAAAACTGTTATTGATAAGCTAAAACTTATATTAAACCCATTTGTGTAGATGGTTGATAGAAGTTAAACTATTGTGCAGGCGGTTGATAAATCCTGAAGCAGTTTGATACAACCTTTATTTATTATCAAGAGAGGTGGGATAGGAACAGGAATTAGGAATAGGATGGGAAATCTCTTAATCTTATACTAAAATCTCTAAATAAACCTTCCAAAATCTAACTACTTTCTTTGCAGTGTCTTCTTGTCTACCAGAGCAGACCTACTTAAACTATTGTCAACTATCTTTTTTTTTTTTTTTTAAACACTCACCTTCTGTCTTAGAATCAATACTGTGTATTGGTTCTAAGGCAGAAGAGGGGTAAGGGCTAGGTAATGGGGTTTCAGTGACTTGCCCAGGGTCATTCAGATAGATAGTGTCTGAGTGTCTAAGGTCAGATCTGAACCCAGGACCTCCCGTCTCTGAGCCTGGCTCTCAATCTACTGAGCCACCCAGCTGCCCCCACTCTCAACTATCTTAAATAATATTTCTCTAACTATACCTATGCTAAACAATGAACCTTAAATTGATCTATAAAATCAAACTGTCAGATATAACTGTCAGAATCTCTTGGCAGAGAGACACTGACACAGGCCCTGCTCCCAAGTCAGAGAGAGTGGACAGAAGCCCCCCTGATAGCTCCTTCTCCCTTCAGGTGAAAAGCTCTCCAGAATCAGACTTAAACTCCACTTGGTAGGTGCATCTCAAATTCTCAAAAGTCACTAACCGATCTTTGTCTGAGAGAATGACCCAGCAACCCCTCTCCCAAGGAAGTCAGAGCATTATGGAGCCCAGAACTAACTGCTCTTCCTCTTTTATGGGGGGCCTCTTAAAGAGATGGAGATTTGAGAGTCTTTTAAAATAGCAGAGTGATATTACTTAACTTCCTCTAACCTAGAAATTTTGCTCCTAAGGAGACAGAGCGAACATTAAATGAATTCCTTATAACAGTACTAACATTCAGTGCTCCCCCAAATTAATTTCCTATTTCTTCAATCAGGAAAGCAATGGCTACTATGGCCCAGATACATTCAAGCCACTCTTGCCACTGATTAATAGTTTTGACAGGAAGGCAACTGATCTCTCTTGCCCTTCCCATGCCCTAGACCAACACTCCCAGGGCCACCCCTTTTTCCACATTTACAAAGAGAAGGGATGGTTTTTTGTAGAGAAGAGAGAGCTAATACTGGGGATTTGATCAGTAATTGTTTTATCTTTCATTTTCCCAGCACTTATCCAATGGCCCAAATATTTAAGCTCCTTTTCTGCATACTGTAATTTGGACTTTGATAGCCTCAAGCTTTTGTTCCCTAAAAAGTTTAACAATTCATTGGTGGCAGTTGCCACTTCCATTTTTTTTCTACCAAGGATTAACAGATCATTTATATACTTCAATAGAGTTATGCTGGTAAGTAGTTCCAATTCCTGCAGGATTTATTCCATTATTTGGCAGAGAAAGAAAGAGAGAGAGAGAGAGAGAGAGAGAGAGAGAGAGAGAGAGAGAGAGAGAGAG
>NC_058132.1:29251007-29316317 GCF_016433145.1 Gracilinanus agilis
AGGGATGAGTTGGGCAGGGTGGGTAAAGGACTGGGGTAGAGGTAGGGGGATGGGGGAAGGGGAGGGATAGGTTGGAGTGGGGGGGAAGGGCTGGGGCTGAGGAGAAAGGATAGGAGGTGGGGGAGGGGTGGGTTTAGTAGAAAAAACAAGATTGTGTAGGGTAGGGTGGGACAGAAATTGAATCAACTCCAATAATGAGGAAGTATGGAGAGATTTATTCTGGAGCATTTTTAGGTTCTTCCAATGTTTTTTTTTAATATAACTTTTTATTTCCCACAAAGTATTCTCTATACTTTCATTTTGAGCTCTGAGTATAAAGAAACAATTGCCTTGTTTCTTCTCAAGGTAGAATATGTAGAGTATCAAACCTATTTTACTGGCTATATAGACATACTGTGAAATGTTTTCTGAACATATGAGCCATTTTAAACTGAGAAAAGACCACATGTTTCCCCCCCCCTCCCAAAGGTCCAGTAGAGTGGCAAAGAATTCCCTTTGTAGAGCACACTCAATGCATAATTTTAGTAGTTTGTGAGTCATTAATCCTTTTAGCTCCTCAGTAACTCTGAAGACTGTCACCTCAAGGACCAAACCCTTTAGTTATACAAGGTCAAAAGCAAGTTCACCAAGCCTCTCTGTCTTAGATGGAAATTGCATGGGAAATGTGTGAAGTGAAAGTCAAAGGGGATCTTGAGAAAACTAAGATGTACCCTCTTTAGCCACTATTCAGAGAGACCAAGGAAACCCATCTTTAAAATGAAATATATTTATTGAGAGAGAGAGAAAATATGGAGCAACATCTCACATCATGGACCAAAGACAACATTCCCCGGATTTACAGAGAGAGAGAGAGATGTGTGGCCATGTCTCAAGGCATTGACCAGAGACAGAAGGACCCTGATTTACAGAAAAGACTCTTAACTTATAGGAAAATACAATAGACTTATTTTTCACATTCAAGCCTTCCTTCAAATGAATATTTTTAAGAGAATGGTCAAGGGTTGGAGACGGAGATTTTAATTCAGAAAAAAAGGACAAGAATGTTCAAGTGATTCTCTTTATAATGGCCACAAAGGGATGAAGGAGTTCAGGGCTGGATGATCTGAGAGTTTGCTATGGATACAAGAGGATCATTCTAGCCATGAGGCTTGACCACCTGGGAGAAACTTCAGGGTTCAGTCTAAGACAAGGTCCTTTGGGACCTCCCTAAGGCAAGTTCCCAGACAAACTCCAAAGACCCAACCCAAACACTTCCAGGCTATAAGGCTTTTTGTATTGATCTTGGAGCTATTACTAGCTCTTACCCTTATAATATATTAAAGTTACAAGCCAAAATGTTACTCCGAGAATTAGACATTCATTGCAGCTCACCCCATCCTGCTTCTCCTTGCTTTTAGCCCGATGCTCACTGAACTCTTGGAGCAGGTGTTGGTTGTGCTCTCTCTAAACTCCTTGCACTGGAGCCCTTAGATCTAATCAGGTGTTAATCACCCCTGGGGCCCTTGGCTCTAACTAGATCCAACAAGATGTTCATCACACCTGCTGTTGCTGCCTCTCCCTAAAACTCCTCCCTGTTGAAATGCTTTGAAATCCTCCTCCTTCTGCCTCCATTCTGGCATTCCTGAACACTGATGCTGTGTGAGGATGACCTAGAATGGCAATTCCTTTGCCTTGATTAAAAACTCTTCTTGTTCACTAGCTTGGTGATTCTCCATTTTTTTTTTCTTTTTCAGCTTGTAGTTTCACCACTTCAAGAAGTTTCACCACTGCTGTTTGCTATCTTTTGTGTCTCTTTGGGGAGTCAAATTTATGTTAGGTGTGTTTATGAATGGTGTCAGAGACAGCATGGCCTCTGCAGACAACCAATAAGTACCCAACCGAGGAAAGCAGCATGCTTCTTTGGAAGCCTCTCTACTACTGCAAGCTTAAAAATTAATATCCAAATTTACTCCAAGTATTACATTTAATAAGATTTTATTTATAATAACTTGAAGCAAAAGGAAAATTAGCAGCCTCAGTAAAGAAAAAGAAAGTTCCCTGACTGCACTTGTGGGAGAAGAGAGAGAGGGTTAGGTTTAAAGCAAAGTTATAAACAACACGTGAAGATGAAAACGTGGTGGGGTGCAGGGAAAGGGATGCTGGGAGACGAAGTCCAAAGGTACAAGATTTCTGATTAAATGTTGCCATTAGAATACTCATTTGAATTCAATTTAAATGTCCTTTGTCAACCTGGAAAAACACAGAACCACTATAGGAATCATAAAAAACAAATCTTTAGTCAGGATAAGAGACAAGTCCTTAATAACTGGCCGCCACACAGAGCCAGAACTCTGGGTCTCTGGGGACAGCATCTCTGGGAAACTCACCACCAAAGACGATTTTCCAAAGAATAATAGAACTTGGGGGTCTTACATACCTTTTGGTGAATTAAAGACCGGCAAGTATAAAGGATTAGCTTTACAATGGCCACTAGGAAATGAGGAGTCCAGGGCTGGATTATCAGGGAGAGGTTCATGCTTTACAATGGATACAAAAGGAAGATTCCATCCAGGATCTTGGGCTACCTGGGAGAAGACATCTAAGACAAAAAAGGCACTTAAGATCTGAAGATCTACTAATCCCACCTAAACTGGGATCATTAAGTATTTGAAGGTTTGTTATTCAATCAGAGACTAGTTCAGTCTGGGACCTCCCCTAAAGCAAGTTCTCAAGAGACAGGGGCAAACTTGGGGTTTCCAGAAATACAGTTGACACCTTTTAAGCAGGATGATTGGGACAGAATATAAAAGCTAATATCAGGTTGCCATTTTAAAAGTCTTTTGACAGCGGATTCACTGGAAATAGTTGCCTCCATAATATGAAATTTTGAATTGATGGTCCTTGTGAAAAATAAATTATAAATTGAGATTCTGTATGATGCCATTTGGAAAAAAACATCTAGGCATACATAATTGAATTTATTCTGATCTTATTTTAAGTGAAATGTGTCTCTGCTAATTAGATACTCTTGATAAGTCAGAATTGATTGTGCTATTTGGCATTAAGACAAAACATTTAAAAAATACATGGATCTGGAATTTTCTAATTGCATGATCTAAGAACAAGTTACCTCCCTTTACCAATCTATAATGTGGCTATTTGATCGTTTTAATCAGTATTCTTTTGGGTTATAGATGTGTTAAGAGAATGATGTATTAAAATACTTGAAACTGCTTTTTAGAAATGCAATAGATATTTATATTTTTAATGTGAATTTTGAATAGCAGGGATCTCTTTAGGATATTCCCATCTGTAAAAAGCAGAGTCCTAAGATAACCCTGATAACCATTTAAATATTATGGTTTGATTTTTTTTAAAACCCTTACCTTCCATCTTAAAACAAATGCCAAGTATTAGTTCCAAGGCAGAAAGAGTAGAAAGGCTAGACAACTGGGGTTAAGTGACTTGCCCAGAGTCATACAGCTAGGAAGTGTCTGAGACCAGTAAGTCGTTTCTTTCCAAAATCAGATGAGCACATATCTAAATTTCTGAGGGAAAAGCTGAGATTTAGAGTAATAAGGGGTGCTAGGTTGCATTTAGGTGAAGGAGCTTCTGTTCTCTTATTCTTATTACACTTGAAAGACTACACCATATTTTATTCTTTTATGATATATGCCTATTCTTTTCATTATAGTAAGAATGAGTGCTGTTGTTACTCTAGAACCTCACTGATTCTACCAATGTGTACAGTCCATGGATAATAAGGGAAAACTGAACAACTGTACTTAAGCCTGGAAATGTGTCATTTGAGCTGTTTCCAGTCAGGGGGTCTTTGTAGGATTGGAAACATTTTTTTTCAAGCATACTTTGAATTTATTGAATTGAAACAAGAGACTTTATAACCACATCAGTGAATAATATTCTTCAAATTACATGCTATTGAAGTATTTCATATGCTAAAAATTTTCACATGGGTAGTTAAAAGCAAAGTCTTTCTTTGCAAGTGTCAACATGGAATCTAAAGACCCCAAACTTGTGGCCTAGTGAGATCTGGTGAACCCCAGGTTTTGGAATGGCTTGTGGGTTGGAGACCCCCAAAGCCTGTGTTTGTTCCCTGTTCCCTGAGAATCCACCCTGAAGGGAATCCCAGACTAGCAATTGCAGACTGAATAATGGACCTTGGGGTAAATGCTAAATACCCTTTTGTCTTGGGTAGTCTTCCCCATTGTAGCAGAGACCCTTTCCCAGGAAGACACACATAGGCAGGAACCATCCTTTAGTATCTATTGTAAGCAGCCCCTTTTCTATAGCTCAACTGGTAGAGTGGAGGACTGTAGATCCTTAGGTTGCTGGTTCTATTCTGGCTCGAAGGGAGGAGTCTAGCACGGTGGCACTCCCAGGGGGTCAGGGACCAGAGCAACCAGAGTTCAGTCCTCCACTCTGAATAAGGCACGTGGCAGGCGGCTCTGAGTGGAGGCCTAGTCACCCCTGTTCCCCCTTTCCCTTAATTAAAGAGTGGCTTTTATGACTATTTAATAGTTCTGTGTTTTTTCTAAGTTAACAAATGGAGGCCCCAGCGAGATTCCAAAGTCCCAGCTGCCTGAGCCCCCCTGCTAATGAGGACCCCAAGACGTGAGGTCCCCACATAACCCTTTTAGGGTTGAGTCAGGAGTCCGGTTAGCAGAGGGGCCAGGTAAGTGACTCTTGGATAGAAGGACTCAGTTGCGTGTATTTGAGAGTGACCCACTCTTTAATTAAGGGGGTTTAAGCGCTGGTCCATAGACTTACAGAGGGTCTCAGAACCAGAGCCGCCTGGGGGTGTCTGGATTTGGGGGAGCAGCATGTCTGTGACCCCAGGAGGTGGGGGGCGGGCTGGCAGCCCAAGGAACCACCTAGTGATGCAGCTGAGACCAAGAGTTAAATGTAAATACGTGGCAAATGGTCCCAAGGTGAACAGGCCAAAATGGAGTCTAGTTCAACCCACTACAAGGTCCGAGCTTGACTAGGTTTTTGGGTGTGTGTGTGCTGTTGCATGTGAAGGTGAATGAAGCAGTGACTGGAGTAGAAGAGCAAGGAGAGTAGTTCAGAGGTGTGAATGACTGGCTGAAAGCTTTGAATGGGAAGTGAAGCTGGAGTGTGAGAGCCTGAGTGTTCATTTAAGTAGGTTAAATGGAGAAAGTTTCTTCATGAATGGAAATGCCACAGTTTAAGGGTTTAAAATTTAAATGGTTGTAAATTTTTGCAAAAGAACTTCTCACAGAAGCTTAAAGAATTTAAGTTCTGGATTTCTTCTCAATTCTCCGAGGTTTTGCTTATATTGTATTTGTGATGTGTTTTAAAAGGATTCATTAATAACCTTAATTCTGGTGATTTAAATGTTAGCAAAAAAAAGTGTCTAAAAGTTGTGTTAACAGTTAATTCCTCCCAAAAGCTGAAGAGACTAGATGGGAGCTGGTGATCTGGATATGAGGATAGACAGGAAGGGAAAGCCAGCTATCTACTCACCCAAGTTCCCTCCAAGAGGCAGGTCAAGACAATGACTCAAGCTAAAGGTGACTCCTGAGGTTGACTTTTTTAAGAGGGGAGACTAGATATTTAAGGTGTGATCATCAGAAATCGAACTCAATTTCAAAATAAAATGGACCCAAGTCAGGATGACTTTTATGGTGGCTTATTTACAATTAGGAAGGTTGAAGATAGGGAAATTGAGAGAGGGAAACTCTGGCCCAGATCAGAGGCCCAAACCAGGTAGGAATTTAGAGGCCCCAGCAGAGGGGCACAGAGGTTGATTAAACAAGGCTTCTAGCCACAAGGCCTCCTCCAAGAAGAGAGGCCTCCTTAAGGCTAGAGCCTCCAGAAAGGCCAAGGGAAGAGAGAGAGAGTCAACCTAACTTACCCACGTGACAATTCAAGGGAAGCAGTCTGAGGTCTCGCCAGAAATCCTTCAACACCAAGTTCAAAGCGCCAACTTCCCCCACAGGAAGATACCATCATATTTAAAAGATAGCATCTTTCATCACTTCCTGTATCCACCTCCAATTTCAAGTGGACAAATGGCAACCTTGACACTGTTTTGGACTGCCCAAAGGGAAGTCCCTTGTTTTTGATTTGTCACTATCACGTGTGGGTCACAGACCTCCCCCTTCCCATTTAATTCCAAGTTGGGTGGGGTGATATTATTTCTGGTGGTTAGAGTCTACACAAATGAATGAGGATGAGCCAATTCCATTCACATACTTTCTTCCTTGAGCCAACCTTCTTCTTGAAGCTGACTTCCTTTTTGGATTAGACTTCTCCTTGCCCCAGAAATTCAGGGCCTTTTATAGTGACTTCTTGTCCCTTCCCCTCTTTATAAGGGCCAATCACAGCTTCCAAATTGCTCAGCACTGCTGAGCGGGTAGTGTTTACAGGAACCACTTCTCACTTTCTGGAGAGGTGGATATTCATCAAAAGGGTTCACAGATTCTTGGCTGAATGAAGTGTGAATTCTCGTTTCCTTGCTGATTGAGTTGAAAGGGTGGAGAGTTCCTCCAACTAGCTGCTAAGAAGGGTGTTCAAGTTTTTGTTGATTCAATTCAAAAGTAGATAAAGAAGAGTTAATCCTGTCTTCACAATCTGGTGAGGTACTAAGTAGGGGTACTTAAGTTATTGTTAACCAAAGTGTTAACTCCAACTAGGCAAAGAGAATAAAGGATTCTCATTTCACAAGTGTAAATTCAGAATAGACAAAGAGAACCAAGAATTTCCTTTCACAACAGTGAGACCCAAATAACCTCATAAAAATCAAGTTGATTATGTAAACACATTAACATTTAAAAATACTTAAAATTAAAATTAGATATCTCTAAAGTGTCCTCCACCCACCCTTTTCCAAGAAAAACTTGGATTCCAACTAGGATGGGAAGTACAAAATTGGGACTGGAAGCCACTCTGCTTTCCTCAGAAAGTGGGGGTACCAGAGTAGAATTATACCTATCTTCTCCCTTAATTATTGTTTTTTCAAAGTTATAATATTAATGTATTAATATAATTATTACTGGTGTACTGAATGGCAGACCATCACTATTGAAGAAATCGAAATGACTATCACAGAGAGGGCAATGCAAAGGTCCATGGAGGATGTCTCCAGGCTGTAGCATGCAATTAAGAAGGACTTTGAAGAATAAAAGATGTCATTAAGAACTGAATATGAGAAAGAGAAGACAGACTGGTCATATAGGGAGAGCAAGGAATAGCATGTCAATGGCCAGAGTGTTCCATTGAGTCTTTAATATGTCAGGAGAAAATAAGCAAAAAAAACAAACAAAAAAACCCCCCAACAAACAAACCCCAAAGCACATTAGATAGATCCCTAGTGGAAAATCTGTGGGAAGAGATGAATGAGAAACACATAGGATAGGCATGAATAAATTACAGTATTGCATGGAACTCCCAAATTGTCAAGATAATAGATCCATTTAAGATGTTAATAACTATTATTTGTTTTTCTTTTTCCCCCCTTAATTACTGTTAATTTAGAAGAAATAACTTTTCAGTTCAAGCTGCACTCCTGATTGCTATTTCTTAAAGGAGGAGTATCTCAAGCTAAATATCCAAGGCTTGGCTCCCTCTGCACCAGATACCAGTTCCACAATGAATACACTTAGTAAATAACAAACAAAATAATTTACCTAATTAATATTAAGTATCCCCTGTGTGCCTGGCACTATATTATTAGAGACCTCAAAATAGGCAAAAGACACTCCTGAAGGAGTTTATTAATGGGAGAGTCACTATGCAAACAAATATATACAAAGTGAAATAGGTGGATAATCTTGATTGATGATTGATAAATAGTGAGCTACCAAGATAGCATGTGTTCTGATCCAGTACACTTCTCTCTTTGCAAACTCCTATCCATCTGCAACCCATTTCTGTTCTTCCTTCGTTACAAAAGCTAGCAATATACAGGATAAATAAGAAAGAATCAACAGAAAGAAGGCATCAGAATTAAGAGGGATTGAGAAAGGCTTGCTGCAGAAGGTGAGATTTTGGTTGGGGGAGATCAATAGACAGAGAAAAGTAGAACAGAGAGAGTTCTGGGCATGGGGAATAGAGAATGCCCAGAACCAAGAATGGAGTATCTTGTTCATGGAACAGTCATAAGGTCAGCATCAGTAGACTCTGAAGAGTGTGTATCTGAGAGTAAGGTGTAAGAAGACTGAAAAGGTAGAATGGGGCTTGGTGATTAAGGGCTTTGAATGTCAAACAAACAGAGGATTTTGTGCATAAATCCTGCTTCTGCTGGTCCAGGTATTTTCTCGGAGGTGGGACAGTGCTGTTGAAAACGAAAGTGAGAACAGTCAGAGTTTCTGCCAGGCATGACAGAGACTGCTCTGATCAGGCTTGAGCTGTCTTTATTTTATATACTTTAAAGATCACACATATGGTTGGCATGGAATTTCATTTTCAACATACATCTTTTCTTGGAGCTAATGAATAAGTCATACATTAACTTTGTTACTAACAACTTTTCATTCTCCAGTAACTTGCAATATTTTTCAAAGGTAGGTGGGTTGGGACGTACCAAGCTTTTCATGGAACAACTTCTCTATTTTTCATCCATTGTCCTTTTTGTGCTAACATTCTGGATTAGAGATCAGGGAGGCTAGAAGCAGTCTTGGCCTGCAAGCCTCTATACATGTGAGTGAAAAATCAAAGTGCAGTTTTGTTGAGGTTTTAAAGTCTTTAACATTAACTCATTATTTGCTGGCTTATTATGAGGTGACTTTTAGGGGAATTTCTGTATTATACATGTAAGAGTAGTGTTTTCCTCAGGGACTATAGAGGCCCTAGGCAGCCTTCAGCTATTATTCTGTATATCCCTGGGGTTAAGTAATGTTATTGATCATTATAATTCCAATAATAGAGTGTGTTAGTAAGAGAGGGGTCACACTGGGGACTCTGAGTGGGTTTTTCCATCCTTCTTGAGGCTGCTTTGCAGCCTTCATGATCCCCCCTGCAACCATGTCATACACGGTGGGTTTGATGGCTTTCAGCAGTTTTGTATTTGATCCTGGAAGCAACAGGGAGCCATTGGGATTTATTGAGTAGGTGGTATGAATCAGACTTGCATTTTAGGAAAATCACTTTGGTGGCTGAATGGAAGATGGATTGGAGTTGGGAAAGACAGAAAATGGGGAAAGTTAGAATTCATATTAGACAATACAGAATGAGATCTGCCAATGGGAAAAACATTAAGTCATTCAATTCAATTATTTATTCAGAGAAACATTTCTCAAATCTTATTCCCTCAAGCAACTCAAGGGGAAATTCCCTGAAGTTTCTGTTGTAGCAGGTTAAGGATAGAGATAAGATAATGAATGCTATCTCTTCTACAAATGGGTTTCTTCATAAAGTCTTTCTCCCTGAAGGGCTAGGAAGTGAGTTTAGAATAGCTTATCTTCTCTCTCAAAACTGGAAGCCAGAAGAGCCCAGATCTCTCTTCCCTCTTGTTCTCACCAAGTCTGTCCACCCTTCATGCAAGTGCTGAGCATTAAGTAACCCATGTTCCCAATAAGGAGAGAATCTCATGCAATTGGCTCTTTAAGTCAAGGTTTATATTCATTTTTATACCTGAACGTATTTAGATACAGGCATACATACATACATATACCTATAATAGTATGTGTATATAAATATATATAATAAAAATGTATGTATTTCTATAATCTATCTATATATCTAGCAACTAAATATCTTTCCGTGAGAAAAAAAAATCCACCATGACTTCGGGGTTTTGTTCTATCCATCACAAAACCTTGCTTTCTTTCTACATTTAAGAGGGCTTCTAATTGCCAACTTTGTGTGATAGGGACATGCATGTGTACTTGTTGGGTGTTCAAGGCCAATATGAGAGTTTTGCACTAGTAGCAGCCCTGGATGGCTTGTGTCTTGCTTCTTGTGGACAAAAAGAAAAAACATGCCACTGTCATGAACCAGCAAAGGAATGTAGTGTTCCATTTTTGCCCACCAGAGGATGTTCCAGGAGCCAGCCTGGTGGTTCTATTATCCTGGGTGTAGGAGCAAAGGATCCTGTTTCCTAGTTCTCAAGCAGGCTAGCCCTACCAAGTCAGGGCAATTTCATTCAATCGATCAATCGATCAACTGATCAACCAATCAACCAATCGAGAAAACGCGTGAAGGGTTTGCCACTTATTCATCACGCTAGGCTTTATGTGTACTGGGTGCTGAGAATACAAAGCCCTCACTGGTTGGGTTCTGAGTGAATCTGGGGTGTGTTCGGAAATATACCTCAGGATTATGAACATTTGAAAACCTCTATGTATCACTCTAGCTCTCCTGCCTTGGGAAATTTCCTATTCTCTGTCAGTGGTCTTCAGATTGATGATTCAGAGACAGTCAACATTTCTGTGACCACATGGCTTATTAAACATAGTAAAATTGCAAGAAAACTGCCAACCACTCCCCTTCAAGAAGGCTTCACCCAGTCATGTCCCAATCTTCTCCCATGCCTATTAGTAATCAGGCAAAGAGGTAGACCACTTGCTTTACCTTCTCACCAACCTGGCAGGCTTCATGCAGGGGCTTGTCTTGTCTTACTCCTGTCCCACTGGCCAGTTTCATCTCCAAACTTGGGATAGGTCTGGCACTTTAGCCACCGCGATGCCCTCTGCTCCCCTTGTGAAGATTAAAATTAATATGCAAAACACTAAATATTATATTTATGAATATTTTATTAATAACAAACTAACAAAAGAGACTAACTAAAAGGTACTAACCAGCTCGCTCCCAGGAACAAAAGAGAGAGACGGAGGAGTTACAGCCAATTTTAAAACAATAATATGACCATGCAAACATGGAGGCGCAGAAGAGATTAAAGGGAATTTTGGGAAAACTAAGGGACTTATGGGGGATGAAGTCCAAGGTTCAAAATTTCCATTTGTACATCCTCCAGCATTGTTTTGATCACTGGCAGAGAATGTCTTATAACCTGCAGTAGTTATAGCCATTGGCAGCCAGTGGTAGTTATCTTCAGCAGGTTTCATTTTTGATAACAAAAGGGGCAGCATCTTTCGTTCCCTGCTGGCAACAACTGGCTACTCCCCACAGGGTAAAGGAAGGTCTGAATCCAAGGGCACATGGAAGGAAGGAGAGAACATCCAGTCCAGGATATCTACATTTTGGTTTCATCCTGGTCTTGGCCTCCTGCACAGCTTCCTGTCCCCATAGTGAGGCACTCCACTAGAGGTGGAAGAAGGTGAATTCTTCCAATCAAGTGGTAATTGGAGAAGCAATAAGGATCACAATTCTAGAACTGGAGGAAACTTAGACATCATGGAATACAACCCCTCCACTTTACAGATAAGGAAAGACTCTTCTTCTTGAATAACTCACTGTGTGACCCTGGGCGAGTCACTTCATCTTATGTGCCTCAGTTGCCTCATCTGTAAAATTAGCTGCAGTAGGAAATGGCAAACCACTTCAATATCTTTGCCAAAAAAACTTCCAACTGGGTCATGAAGTTAGACACAAATAAAATGAATGAACAACTTCCAATTCCAAATTCAATATCTTTTGACTAAACACATGCACATAAGAACTTCCCCGTGTGGCTACCCCTTATACTTGTCTTGGTTGAATGAAGGGAAAGATATTTAGGGTATTAAACCCAGGGGATCCATGAAAGCTCTTGGGGATGTAGGGTTATGCTGGGAGGCCAAAAGGGAATAAATTCCCTATACTGGCTGCACTTTTATTCACAAGATATGGCATACAGGCTCAAAGCATTTCAGTGTGTGTGTGTGTGTGTGTGTGTGTGTGTGTGTGTGTATACATATATATATGTGTGTGTGTGTGTGTTTATTATAAACCTAGCTAACAAAAACACACATAAACATTCAAATTCATAAAATAGAACTCAAAGTACAAAATCATCATGCTCAAAGTCACAAAATTTGTTTTTCGGATGTGGGTTATTTACCTAAAAGGTGAGTATTATCTTTCCCAAATTAGTAATAAGACTGTCCTGTTTATTTTCTCTGTCACCTTCCACAATTTTTTTTATGATTCTGTGTTTTTCCAGAGCTTCCTCTGTGAAGGTGAGTGTGGAGTGAGTGAGGAGAATCAGAAAGGGATCATCCAGTGAATGAATAGGTGAATTGTGTGGTCCTCTCAAGCTCTGCCTTCAAGGCTGCCCCTCATGGAGGACTTGGGCCAGATCCTGTTATGGCTTCCACCCCTTCCTGATTGCTGTGTATGATGCAGAATGAGGCGGTGCCCCAAGGGCAGTGGGCATAGCAAGAACGTACCTAGGTGGGGACAGGAAAGCAAAAGTGGGCTGAAGTGAAGAAAGCTCTAGAAAAAAATAAGATTGTAAAATTGGAGAGGGTGATAGCCGGATGGCTTAAGATCTCCTTTGGACAATTGCCAGAACAGTCCAGCTTTTGGAGGATTAAAGCATTTGCAAGAAAGGGGAGGGGCAATTGTTCTTCTGGCCTTTGTGGAGACCCTCTCTCTTCATGGTGGGAGCAGTTATTGGAGCCTACCCTGTTGTAACTCCTTTGGCGACTGGTTTGCATCATGTTTGTTGACTGATTTATTGGTGATTCTGGGTAAAGAGGATGTCCAATGGACTGGCTTTGGAGGAAGACACTGAGTTCTGATGGCCAAGGGAACAGCAGAGCCTAGTCTGTATGGCTGCCATGAAGGTTCCTTAAGTTCTTGGGGTGGTTGCCATCCCTGGAGTGTCAGATTGCTCAGACCATGGAAAAATTTGTGTTGCCCTTACTAATTTATTCTGAGCATTAGTAACTACCAACAAACACAAACCCTACCTTTGAAAACTAGGTTTTAGAATACTCCAACAGAAAACCTAAAATTACAAATTATTTGCAATTTGTTCAACTGATTTTTAATACTTTGACAAAATAGCAACAAAATGTCTTCTTGTTTCTATATCCCCTTCTCATCTCTTTTTCTTTTTCTTTCTCTTTTTTCTTTTTTTTTCATTTAAACCCTTAACTTCTGTGTATTGGCTCCTAAGTAGAAGAGTGGTAAGGGTGGGCAATGAGAATCAAATGACTTGCCCAGGGTCACACAGCTGGGAAGTATCTGAGGCCAGATTTGAACCCAGGACCTCCCTTCTCTAGGCCTGGCTCTTAATCCACTGAGCCACCTAACTGCCTCTCTCATATCTTTTTCTGATACGTATGTGTGTATATATATATATTTATGTCAAAGGGCCTTCTAATTGGTCTCACTGCCTCCAGTCTTTCCATTCTCCAACCCATCCTCCATGAACTTTTCAAAATAATCTTCAAAGCTTAACCATACGTGGCTATATTAAACCCTTGCTCAAGATCTTCCTTGGCTTCCCATTACCCCATGGATAAAATGTAGACCCTGAGCCTGTCAGGAGCTGTCCAACAGTAGAAGAATGGGATTTATGGCAGACGGCCTCAACTGGGCATCCATCACTGCGGACAATCCTACTATGCCTCCCAAGTCAAATCACTCTCCCACTCTTCACATTGGCTCTTCCAAATCTTTTCATCCCTCCTCAAAAAATTGTGGTGAGCTCCCTCTTCTCCCTTCTTCTTCGGATGCCTCCAGCCAATGTCTCCCCCTCCTTCTCCCAGTGTAGTGGTCTCACTCCTTACCAAGACCCTCTCACCTGCTCAAGTGACTCCAATGTGCTCTGTTTCTCTCTCTCTGTTTCTGCCTCTGTCTCTTTCTTCCTTCCTCCCCTGAGGATTCTCACATCAACCCATCCTGCCCCAATCTCTCTGCTGACTTCCAATCTCATGTCTCCAGCTACCTTTTTGGACATCTCGAGGTGACCATCCAGTAAACATCTAAAATTCAATATGTCTAAAGTGGAACTCATCACTTCTTTCCCTCAACTTTCCTTCCCCCTCCTACTTCCCCTCTTACTGTAGAGGACAACTCTATTGTCTCAGGCCACCAGGCTGGCAACTTGCGAATCATCCTGGACTAGTCATCTTTCCCTTCACTTAATCCATGTTATTCCCAAAGCCTGTTGATTTTAACCGTTGCCAGTATGCCCCTTCTTTTCGCTGACACTATCTCAACTCTGGTGCTGGAGGGATTTGCCTGCCTCCAGTCTCTTCCCCACTCTAATCTATCCTCCACTCAGTTATTAAAATGATTTTCCTAGCACATAGGTCTGATACGTCACCTGCTATGTCACAACCCCTCCTCAATAAACTCCAGTGGCTCCCTATTGCCTCCAGGATAAAATACAAAATCTTCTGTTTGGCATTCAAAATTCTTCATAATTTGGCCCCCTCCTACCTTTCCAGGGTTTTTACTCCTTACTCCTGAACATGTACTCTTTGATCCAGTGACACTGGGCGCTTATCTGTTCAATGAACAAGACGCTCCATCTCTTAGCTAGGGATATTTTCTCTGGCTGTCTCCTAGGCCTGGGAAGGTCTTCTTTCTTTCCTCCCACTACTCATCTTCCAGGGTCTTTTAAATCCCCATAAAAATCTCACATTTTACTGGAAATCTTCCCTAATCCCTCTTAATTCAAGTGCCTTTCTTCTCTTATTTCCTATTTATCTTTTCCATAGCTTGCTTTGCATGTTTTATTTGCACATGGTCTCCCTTTTCGATTGTAAACTCCTTGAGGGTAGGGACTCTCTCTCTCTCTTTTTTTTTTTAAACCCTCACCTTCCGTCTTGGAGCCAATACTGTGTATTGGCACCAAGGCAGAAGAGTGGTAAGGGTGGGCAATGGGGGTCAAGTGACTTGCCCAGGGTCACACAGCTGGGAAGTGGCTGAGGTCAGATTTGAACCTAGGACCTCCCATCTCTAGGCCTGGCTCTCAATCCACTGAGCTACCCAGCTGCCCCCATAGGGACTCTCTTTTGCCTCTTTCTGTATCCCCTCAACCTGAAAACAAAGAGGATCACCAAAGTAGCAATGAAAGTCTTTAATTAAGGTGGAGGAATTCTAGTTCCTGTAATCTCCCAATTTGGAGAATATGGGAGCAGGAGTGTCCACTCTGAGAGTGGGGGAGCAGGTTTGAATAAATTTCAACAGAGAAGAATGATCTGAGGGGGCAGCAAAGGAAAGCAGCAACTAATATTTGATGAGATCAAAGGAAAATCAAAGGAGTGGTGAGTTTCCAGAGATATCATAAGACCTGCTCCAATTATGAGGTCAGTTGAGTCATGTTGGCCCCTTCTGATAACTGCATTTAACAATTCCTAATATTTAGCATAGTGCTTGCTGGTTTCTAAGACTCTGGCCTAGTGGTAGGTAAGCTGGAGAAAGTTGGCCAGCAACCATTTTTGTCAGTTAGGAGCAGCTTAGCTGTGACCTCTGGTCTCTCCATCCTGGTCCTGTCTTTCCTACAACCCAGTGTGTGTACCCACAACCATTTAGATTTATTGTAACATCCCTGGTGCCCTCCATATAGCCATCTTTTTCACAGTATATAGTAGGAACTTACTGTTTATTGATTAATTGATTGAATTCCTTAGATGACCACCTGTCAGTGATGTTGCGATGGGCATTCCTTTTGGAGTATGGTTTGAGCAAGATGGCTTCTGAGGATCCTTCCCAGTCTGAAAATCTACGAGGAGCCTAAAGACTGGAATTTGTTTTTGTGTTTCTGAGGAGATCCTCTCTATAGCTAGGAGGTGCAGTGGCTAGAGTGCTGTGCCTGGAGTCCGGAGGACTTAAGTTCAAATCCGACCTCAGGCATTTACTACCTTTCATCCAGCTCTCCCCTGTGGCTCCAAGAAGCTGTAGCACATACAGCTGCCACACCCCAGTACAACTGTTATGGGGAGAATTGTCCTGATCCACAAGGGTTTCCAGACCTAAAGAATTACAAGCTCCTCAATAAAGTTAAAATGATTTATTAGGGAGATCAATAGCTGGAAGGCAGATCCCCAGTGGGAGTCTGCCCAAAGAAACAAAAAGGGTTTTTTTAAATTGGTTTTATGGGAGGATTGAGTATTTGACAAACAAGGGGCAGGAGATATGTGACTTATAGGGGATTTTGTGGGGAGAGGGTTGGAGGTAGTGACTTTGGGAAGGGCATAGCATGGCCCTGTGACCTCAAGGATGAGTAACTTTGGGTAAGGAGCCTAAGGTTGGCATTGTGCTTGGCAAAGGCAGGTGACTGGGGAGAAGGGCTAGAGATTGAAGAAATTGTTTATCAAGAGATATGCAGGGGGCAGCTGGGTTGCTCAGTGGATTGAGAGTCAGGCCCAGAGACAGGAGGTCATGGGTTCAAATCTGGCCTCAGACACTTCTTAGCTATGTGACCCTGGGCAAGTCACTTGACCCCCATTGCCTAGCCCTTACCACTCTTCTGCCTTAGAACCAATATCCACTATTGATTCTAAGACAGAAGCTAAGAGTTTAAAAAAAAGAAAGATAAGCAGATCTCAGACAGGTGGAACAGCCATCTTTATCCTTCTATCAGTGGTCTTGTCTGGGATTGTCTTCTCTGGCCAGATAGTTTAAAGGAATCTTTCATTTGTCCCCTGAAACTTCTAGGTTATCTGCATCCCACTCCAGAACCATCTTGGCAGGTAGGTTAAACCAGGTTGAGGGTAACCAACAGTGCTCAAAACCTATTGTTGAGTTAGGGCATTGTCTCACCCCAGCCATGCATGTGAAGACTTCTGGCAGAATAGGTGCATGTGGGAAGCCAATAAGAGAACAGATAAAAATCTGAGACTCCTCTTTTGACCCCTTTTGTGATCCTTGTGATTTCTTGTTGAAAAGTATTGTGGCCTTATTGAAAAGCTTTAAGTTCCTATCAAACCTGAATTTAAAGGGTTAACACTGTTAACACAGCAAGGAATGCTGCTGCCTGGTATAGCCAAGGCCAAAATCTTAGCAGGGACAATTCGACCCTGAAAGGGATACTCCTCAACTTGGCTTTCTGATAAGAACCAGTCAAAATTCAGCCTTGGCTTTGGTCTATTCTGAAGCCAATGTTTTGCGTTTTGATGTGACATAATTTGTAACTTCTGCACATCTGCGAAGTTTCAGGGGGGTTCTTTTGTGTGAAATAAGTCTTGAAATATATATAATAAACTCCATGATCCTGGAGCCAGAGCTGGAAGCATGAGCCGAGGAAAAGATCTTCCCTGTCCTTTACTTCCTTATCAACTAAACTGTCCTTATCAGATTATCTGAGATGATAAAGAGATCTTGACAGGTGCATGAGAACAACTTATTCCAAGAGCCATGAAGAGAGCTGAAACAGGAACCATGGAGTAGTTAGAGCTTGGTCAGACATTGAAGACACTGACATTATCCACTGCATCTTGGGCCACTGCCAGTTGTCTTGACTTCTGTCCTGCCACTGGTCTTTAAGGACCCTAGAGGAGAGGGAGGCATATAACCGTGCAACTCTGCCTTGCTTAAATCCAACTTATGTGCCAGTCTCAAAAGATACCTCCAGGGATTTCATTTTGGTCCTAGGAAGGCAATGATGTCATTTTCAAGTAATCCAATAATTTCGTAGCTGACTTTCCAGAAAAGAACTCCAGGAACTCCACAGATAATAACTGAATTGTCTATGAATTGGATCTAAGCCCTTCTCAGCAACCCTAGTCTCTGGCTATTGAGTTTTTCCCAGGAGCCTGTGAACTCAAGAAACCTGGTTGTTGTCCCTTCTCCCTTTCCAAAAAGATTATTTAATCTGAGATGGGCACAAGGTCACCTAAGACACCCCAAATCAGGAATCCCAGGTCAAAGATTACACAAGGAATTTCACCCCTGCAGTGCTAGAGCAGCCAAAGAGGTGGCTGAATGAACAAAGGATTCTCTGCCTTGAGTTTTAGATGTGTTCACATCAGTTTTCTGATAAGGATACCTCCTGTTTGCATCTCAACTTTGCTAGGTTCCTCAAGATAGGCAACTCACTGGCCTTTGTGATCAGGATGTCATGAATGATGCATTCCTGTGCTTATGCCCCTTACTATGTCATCTATTTCCCTCTTGTTTGTCCCCTTCCCCATCTTCCTTTTCCAAGTCACACAGACCCTATTCCTTTAGGATATAAAAATCCTGAGCTTTTTCTCTTCAAGGAAGCAGCTTAGTCCTGTACTCTGCCTCCTGGCCATTCAACCTAAATATATTTCTCTTTCTTGAAAGATATTGACAGGAGCCTGACATTCTTGGAAGGGCACTCTTCCTGTTCCAGGGGTTAATCTCCAGCTCTCCCACAACAAATTCTCCTTTTGTCCCCCTGTATCATAAGGGAAACCCAAGTATTATGGTGCATGGCACTGTTGGGGAACCCTGATTGCAATCTTTCGGACTATGATTAAAAACCCTTTATTATATAACTACTTGGGTAGTTGATTTTGTTAAGGTTGGCAAAAGACAACAACCAATTGACCCTGGCCAAGTCACTGAACTCTGACTTAATTTCCTCAATTGTAAAACGTGCTGGAGAAGGAAATGGCCAACCACTCCAGTATCTTTGTCAAGAAAACCCCAAATGAGGTTTCTCACAAAGTGTCAGGCAATACAGAAAAAGAACTGAACAGTAACAACTGGAGAACCTCAGAATCCCTTACCAAAATGATTTGGAGTAGATTCCAAAATCTTGACCTAGGAAAGGGATCAATTGCCCTGGTTTTTGGTGTGATTGCCAGAATTCCTTTATGACTTGAGTACAGATCTGCATGATGTGATAAAAAGAAGAAGAAAATTCATACTGTAGCCTGGGGTAGGCACAAGTCTGCCAGAAATAATTTCCCTAAATTTAGCATTATTCTAAATTCCAGCATTATTCTGTCAGGAGAGAAAAAATGTCCAAATTGATAAGAGATACCAGATGGTCTTGGATAGCATTCTAACCCAAGCCATTAACATTTATAGGTTTCTTGAACAAGAATACACGCACACATGTACATACAGATATTATACATACATACATGTATGCATATACATAGTATAGTACAATTATTGTAAACCTGAATAAAATAAAAGCAGTAATAATAAAATAAGAGCAGTAATAATAAAGGGTCTTGATTAATAAAGTCAGAAAGATCTGGGGTCCCTCAGGGGTGAGAGTGTGGAGAAACTAATTACATAACTAAAATCTATAGACCTGGAAGGGCTGTCAGAGGTTGGGGATGGGATAGGGAATGGTAAGAGCCCTCAGGCAATGAATGCCTCTGGGAACAAGGTAGTGAGCAGCTAAATTCCATATTCTACAACTCAGGGTAAGGCAAAAGTTAATATTTTGCTTCATTAATGGAGAACAGTTGTCACTTAATCTTAGAAAATAATTTTCCTTAAAAGTCATTCAATAGTCCCTCTAGGACCATGTTGGCGAACCTATGGCACGTGTGTGTGTGTGTGTGGGGCTGCTCCCCTCCCTCTCTCTGCCATGCCTGAGGACATTTTTCACATCACCTGCCCAGCAGTCCAATGGGAGCGCTTCTTCCCTCTCCTGTCTGGGGTAAGCAGATTCACTTGCAGTGTGAAGGTGGCAGTTTGGGCATTCAGTCTCTAAAAGGTTCACCATCACTGCTCTAGGGTCACTCTCCTCAAAGGCTCTTCCTTTGGTCACAGGTACCTAGAATTAATGGAGGTGTTTTTTTTTTCTCTTTATCTCTTCTTTTTCCCTTCTGATATTAAAATTTTTTGAGCCAAATTCTTTCCTCCTCCTTCCTCCCTCCCCTCCACCCTCAGTGAGAATGCAAGCAATCTGATATAGATTCTATATGTGTAATAATGTAAAACATTTTTCCATATTAGTCATTTTGTAGAAGGAAACTCCAATTAAAAAAAAAAAGAAAGTGAAATATAGTATGTTTCGATTTGTACTCAGACTTCCATTCTTTCTCTGGAGGTGGGTGGCATTTTTCATTGTGATTCCTTTGGGATTGTCTTGGATCGTTGTATTGTTAAGAATAGCCAAGTCATTCACAGTTGATTATTGTTACAATATTGCTGTTACTGGGTACAATGTTCTGGTTCTGCTCACTTCTTTCTGTATCAGTTCATGTAGGTTTTTCCAGGTTTTTCTGAAACGATCCTGCTCTTCAATTCTTATAGCTCAATTGTATTCCATCACAATTACATACCACAATTTGTCCAGCCATTCCCTAATGAGGACCTCCCCTCAGTTTCCAATTCTTACTATCACAAAAAGAATTTAGTGAGCCAGTGAAGGGGTATTGTTCTTACCACTGACCTAGTGTAGACAAGTCTCTAATTACATCAAAGGAGGAGTCTTTCCAGGAAGGGAACGAAGGGATTGTTTCAGAGCTGATAATTAGAAAAAGGATAAGAGTTTCTCTTGGAATACTCCAAAAGTTTCAGACCAGGAGAGTACTATTAAGATGGTTTCTTGTTTTTTTTTTAAAGGGGTGGTGAGGATGGGGTTATGTTCCTACAGACATATTTATGATTTCTTTTCCCCATAGTTTCCTAGTTTGGGGGCAGCCTACATCCAAAGTGGAGGTGAGTGTTGAGATTCCATCTGGTCAGTGAGGAGAGAAAACCCACACCACATTAACCAGATAGCAACACAATGTCCTGTTGGCTACTTATTTCCTTTTTCTGGCTCCATATTGAATCTATCAAGTATCCCCCTCCCAGATCTCCTGAGCCCTGCCACTGCTATGAATTCTGGTCACCAAAAGGTCCTTTACCTGAAGGAACATCATCTTCTTGTCTTTTCCTGAGTTTGAGAAGGGCAGTAAACACCTTCCCCCACTCTTCATCCCTGTTTAAGAACCAGAGGTATGAGGATTTAGGAATGTTTCCAGTCTCCTCCAATGATCTGGTAGGACGGAGGGCAGGAAACGGAGACTTTATATTTACTTGTGCATTTTAATTCCCTATCATTAAAGCCATATATTCATAGGCTGAATAGCTATCAGGCAGCTTGGTGGGGCAGTAGAGTCAGGAAGACTCATCTTCCTGAGTTCAAATCTGGCCTCTGACACTTCCTGGCTGTGTGACTCTGGGCAAGTCATTTAACTTTGTTTGTCTTAGTTTTCTAATCTGTAAAATGAGCTGGAGAAGGAAACGGCAGACCACTCTAGTATCTTTGCTAAAAAAAATCCCACAAGAAGTCACAAAGAGTCAGAAACCACTGAGCATTCTATATTAAATGTCTGAATCTGTGAATGCTAGAGGGAAAGACTGAAAGGAGTGACCTGTCTCAGGGAGCCAAATAAGCATACTCAATTTCACTTTATAGTATTTGATTAATATTTCATTTCAGACTAAATTGAAAGAACTAGATGCTGAAAAAGCTCATTTGGAGCTCAGGTGGGTGAGGATGGCTCAGACATCTGTAGGCTTTAGTGTCCTCTCGTGGCCAGTAGGGGTACTGCAGCTCATTAAAAAGTTGCTAACTCAAGTGCATGGACTATGGTTTTGTATCTCAAGTAATCTTTCACCCCGTGATGGACTTATACCCTAAGATGATTCCAACCCTTGGCTGGATTTTTATCAAAGTTTTAACACATTCAAGCAGATACTCCAAGTGAATAATTGCATGCATTTATTTCTTTACCCCACATATGGGTCACATGTATAATGGTTAAATTGGTGTTTTGACTAAATAAGAGAGTTATAAAAAGTGGTCACCAACTATTATCCCTTAAATCAGGAAAACTGTTAGCAGCTTTTAACAATTTTGTTTAACTGGAATATTAGTAAAAAGAGGGAAATATGGAAGGGAAAGAGGTAAGGAGACTACCGAGCCTACCCTAAATGCTGATCTGGTGAAATGCAGCTCAACAGAATTCCAATCTCCATGTGGGAATCCTAGTCACTCACCAATAAGCCAGGCAGGATCTAGGCAAGGTCCCAATGCAGAAAAACCCTTGGGAGCTAAGCTCACCTAGGCAGCAGTGAACCCAATAAGTGTTATATTCATAACCTGGGAAATAATGGATGCCACCTTGAATGACAAGGAAGGCAGTTGGAAGACACGGAATGTTCCCAGGTGCTGTGAGCCAAGGGCAAACGTTGGTTGGCTTGACAATATAAATGCCCCTGACAGCCACTTGGAGGGGGTCTCTAGGTCTTTCTAGGTCTCTCTGGTCTCTCTAGGTCTCTGGACTGAGAAATCTCTGAGCGGGTGGTGAAGGGAGGCAGGGAGGTCTATGAAGAAGAGTGTAGGAAGAATCTGAATATTTCCTGAAGATTGTGAGAGCTAGTGCATCACCAAACACTGGTAGTGAGAAAGCTGAGAGAATAAGATCACCAACACAGCTGTATCAATAGCATTCCCTATTCTTTGGGTTGGCTGTGGCCAGGGTGGGCCAGAGGTAGTGGAGAAAATAAAGCTCCAGCTTCTACTAGATCAATAGCCTCTAGTCCTGATTGTCAACTAGTTATAGATAATGGATTGACTTTCCCAGATTATAGATAAAGAGTTTAACAAGTGCCTTCCTGAGTGGTCTTTATTTCAGAACCTTGGAGAGGGAGTCAACGCAGTCAGATACCAAGACAAATCAAAGCCCTATATTAATCTATCCAACCTCAGGTTGGACCTGGAAAGGTTATCTATCTAATATCCATCTAACCTCTCCGGGGTCCTCCCTAGGCAACTGTTAGGGAAAAGGGGAAATTATAACAACTATCAAGGGTGATCGGGGTTGGTGTTCCTTCATCATCTGCAGCTAGGGAGAATACAGATAAATACATTCACATCACTATATATCTATATCTCCTTGGGTCCCTTTTTGTTTATAACACAAGAAAGTCCCCGAATTCAAGAAGCTCCAAAGCTGAAAGTTGAAGTTCAAAAGCCCCAAGAAGCTGTCCTCCAAAGAAGATCCAAGGAGCAGAGACTCCATAGAAGAACTCCAAAGGAGAAGATTTAAGAAGTCCCTTGGACAGAAAGTTCAGGACTTGTCACCCACTCTAGCAAGTGACTTGTGAACTCTCATACTTAATGACTGAAAAGGTACTAAGTAGGGGTACTTGAGTTTTTGATTGATTAACTTAAAAGTCCCTGATTGATAAAGAGAGTGATTCACTCTTCACACATGTATTTATATTTTTCACCAGTGGGGACTTATAGTCATCACATATAATTCTATAATGTCAATGTGGAATCGAATATATATTTGGGTAGTTTCTCAGCTGAGATTATGGGGAGCAGGATTGGCATGGGAGGTTTGAGGAAAAATAGAATGATAATAGCTAACATTTATATAGATGTGCTAGGCACTATGCTAAATGCTTTATAATTATTATCTCATTTAATCCTGGGATCAATAACCATGGGAGGTAGGCATTTTTATTGTTACCATTTTACATATGGAGAAACTGAGGCAAACAGAGGTTAAGTGATTTGCCCAGGGTCACCTAGTTAGTAAGTATCTGAGGACTTGAACTCAAGTGTCTCTGATTCTAGGACTGACACTCTAATCACTGTACCACTTAGCTGGCCCCAGAATGAAAAGATTTGGAAAAGACCTGGTGAGATGGTGAATTGATTAGGGAGGTCTAAATATAAAACCTTGCTATAGTGAAAGCCCAGCTGAGATTACATAACATAAATTTCTAGTGGACCCAGTCATCCAAGATTTTGTAATTATTTTTAGCTCCCTTCCCAATGGTGGACAAATTGGATTAAAAGCAGTGGAGCAATGATGGAGTAATCTGAGACCCAGAGTTGGCAGGATAAGATCAGAGATAGGATAAGAGGGCAAGAGCCTTGAGGGAGAACAGTGCAGAGTTGAACTAGTTCATCAAGGGATCAATATGGCAGAAGGAAAAGAGTAGCCCTAGGACAAGGGCGATAACAGGGAAAGAAATGAGAAATAGAGAGATTGAAAGTCAAGGTGAGATATAAACTGGCAGACTTACTCTGCCCAGACTATGCCAGCTGTTTGGGTGATGGACCATCCAGAGGGATGGTCCCACCTTCAAGAGAATACTGAGATACTGTGGAAAGTGGAGCAGTCCACGCCAACATGGAAGTAAAGAGATTTTGCTGAGTAGAAGTTATTTGTAAGGCCCAATCCTTGGAAGTGGGAGGACAGTGGGAGTTCTCTACATCAGTCCTAGGTCAGATCAGGTATTGTATTATAAAGATATTTTATTTTACCAATTACATGTAGTAACAAATTTCCATGTAAGTTTTCCAAAGTTATATGATCCAAATTGTCTACCTCCCTTCTTCCCTTCCTCCCTTCCCTCCTTCTCCCAGAGCTGGCATGCAATTTGATCTGGGTTATACATGTATTATCGTGTAAAACATTTCCATATTATTACTTTTTGTAAGAAAATAATGTTATAAAACCAAAACCTCAAAATATAAACCCAAATAAATAAATGAAAAATTGCATGCTTTCATCTGCATTCCAACTCCAACAGTTCTTTCTCTAGAAATGGATAACATTCTTTGATACAAGTCCCTTGGTATTATCCTGGATCATTGCATTGCTGAGAGTAGCTAAGTCTTTCACAGTAGATCATTTCTCAATATTGCTATTACCATATACCATGTTTTCTTGGTTCTGCTTATTTCACTCTGCATCAGTTCATGTAGGTTTTCCCAGTTCTTTCTGAAATCATCCTGTTCATCATTCCTTCCAACATAATAGTATTCCATCACCACCACATACTACAATTTGTTCATTCTCCCATTCTTTGCCACCACAAAGAGAATAGCTATAAATATTTTTGTACAAGTAGGTCTCTCCCCACTCCCTGCTTTTTTAAAAAATCTCTTTGTGATATAGGCCTAGTAGTGGTATAAATGGATCAAAGGATATGCATTATTTTATAGTTCTTTGAGCATAGTTCCAAATTGCCCTCCAGAATGGTTGGATCAGTTCACAACTCAACCAACAATGCATTGGGGTCCCAATTTTGCCTCATCCCCTCCAAAATTTATCACTTTTTTTTACTGACATATTGGCCAATTTGATAGGTATGAGGTAGTACCTCAGAGCTGTTTAAATTTGCATTTTTTTCTAATCAAGAAGGATTTAGAACATTTTTTCATATGATTATCGATAGCTTTGATTTCTTCATCTGAAAACTATCCTATATTATGGACCATTTGTCAATAGGAGAATGGCTTGGATTCTTATAAATTTGACTTAGTTCTTTATATATTTATAAAATAAGATCTTTATCAGAGAAATTTGTTATACAATTTTTTTCAAGTTTGTTGTTTCCTTTCCAATCTTGGTTACATTGGTTTTGTTTTACTAAAGCTTTTTAATTTAATATGGTCAAAATTATTCATTATACATCTTATAATGTTCTCCATCTTGTTTGGTCATAAATTCTTCCTTTCTCCATAAATCTGGTAGGTAAACTATTCTGTGTTCCCCTGATTTACTGATAGTATCATGATTTATGTCTAAATCATAAACCCATTTTGATTTTGTCTTGGTATAGGATGTGAGATATTGCAGACCAGATATTATAGAGAAACAGAACAAAGAAAGCATAGTGCCTGAGGTGGCCCAGGATCACATGCAAGTTTTCCCTTGGGATAGAGGTGCTTTTGCTGTTTCCATTAATTATGATACACAAGATCTTGTTCCCATATTTCTTGCTCCCATTGAACATGAGGATAAAGAACAGGCAAAGAGAATGGTGGAATGACAACAGTT
Source organism: Gracilinanus agilis (assembly GCF_016433145.1). Classification (NCBI taxonomy): domain Eukaryota; kingdom Metazoa; phylum Chordata; class Mammalia; order Didelphimorphia; family Didelphidae; genus Gracilinanus; species Gracilinanus agilis. The sequence goes on from NC_058132.1 coordinate 29,276,597, forward strand.
TATATCCAGAAAAACAAATGTTAGAGTCTATGATCATGGAAATGGAATATTTATGGGTGATAGAATAATCACAGGTAAGGATGTCACTGTGTTTAGTTGTGATATGGTGGAAGAGTAGATCATGGACTATAACCAAAAAGAAATGGTAAAACAAAGTCAAAGAAAATATACAGAAGAAAATAAAAGGTATCTCTCAGCAAAAAATAAAAATAAAAATGTCCTGGAAAATAGATTGAGATAATTTACAAATCATTGGCCAAAAAAAGAGCCTAGATACCAGATTACAAGAAATCATAAATGTCCAGCTCTGTCCAGCTCTCTCTTAGAAACATAGAGCAAAATGAAAAGAGAAAAAGAAATCTGCCAGTCATCTTGTAAAAGAAACTAAAATGAAAATGCTCAGGAGCATGATAGTCAAAATCCAGTTTCCAGGTCAAAGAAAAAAAATACTGGAAACAGCAAGACAGAAAGGAGCAACAGCTAGAACTGTGTAAGATTTAGCATCAAAGGAGCAGAGAGCTAAGAATATACTATTCCAGAAGGCAAAAGATCTATTTTTTGATGATCTTGAAAGAAGAATGGAAAAGGAAGGAAAGGGAAGATAGTGGCTATCTCAATATGCTAGGCCAGTGATGGTGAACCTTTTTTTGAGACCATGTGTTGTGCCCCACTACCACCTCCCCTTACCCTAGACAGGGAAGGGGGGAAGCACTCCCATTGGACTGCTGGGGAGAGGGGAGGGTGCAGTGAGGAACATCCTCAGGTACAGTGAAGAGGGGGAAGAGAGCAGCTTGGCCTGAGTCCCTCTGCCTTTCTAGTAACGAATTTTGGCAGGCGATGGCATGTGTGCCCACAAAGAAGGCTCTGCATGTCCTCTTTGGCATTTGTTCTATAGGTTTGTCACCATGGCACTAGGCTCTGGTTGGCCATTTTTCTTTTGATAACTGCCACAGAAATGTCATCCTTAAAGCTGAGTTTGAAAAAGGGAGTGGTGGTGGAGTATATTGGTGGCTCAGTGGATTGACAGCCAGACCTAGAGATGGGAGGTCCTGCATTCAAATGTGGCCTCAGACATTTCCCAGCTGTGTGACCCTGGGCAAGTCACTTACCCCCAATTGCCTAGCTCTTCCTGCTCTTCTGCCCTGGAACCAATACACAGTATTGATTCTAAGACTGAAGATGGAATTCTTTGATTCTAAGGCTTTAAAAAAAAAGGAAGGAAAGAAAAAGATGGGGGAGACGGAACCAATGTGAGAATGCTATAACAGGATGGCATTATTCATGGGGCAGATACAAGAGCAACATAAGGAATGGTTGTTGTTGATAAAAAATGTGCAAAAATACATTGCACATATCTGGATATCTATTGTGGAGGTGCTAGAACTGTAGAGGACACTGATATGACAACCCAAATGATTCCCTTTAAACTTGGAACTCCACCGTCTTTCCATAGAATGTCTACCTAATGAAATGCTTAATCAGATGTCTTTTATGTATGAAGAGTACCTTGATGTAACCTTTATTTTAGGAGGCATAGATGTTACTGGATCTCAATAGCACAGCATCTTTCCTCATGAATCCCCCAATAAATAGCTTTGTCACTTTGGGTTCTTGGTCCTTGGCAGAAATAGCTATATTTGAAGAGAAGTTTAAACCAATTGCAGAAGAGGAAAAAGCCAAGAAACTAGAAAATGAGGCTATCTCAGCTGGGATCTTGGGTGACTTGGGGTCCAAGAGCAATATAGATCTTTATACTCTCAGCAAGACCAAGTTGGACTTCCTCCACTCGTTTGATGTGCTCAATAAAGGGAGCAGGTTTGACAGGTACAAGGGTAAGAAAGGGACATCAGAAACTTCCTGGGAAATTGAAATGCTGGATAAAACAGAACATTTCCTAAAAGTTCTTGTTCATAAACTATATTGGACGAGGTTTGTGGCTGTTCCTAGGGCATCTTGTATAAGGCAAAATCATCACCAATAAAAAATATCTTCAAAAGGGTATGATAAGGAAGGTGAAGAGAAAGGAAGGCTGGAGAAAATTATTCCTTATTACTGGAATGGGCAAATACAAGTTCATACAAACAAGGAGAAAAGTGGATCAATCCACTCTTGACCCTCACTCTCATCTGAACTGATCAAAGTAGGGAAGAGTACACATATAGCAGGGTACAGAAATGCATCTCATCCAACAAAGAACAAAAGAGAAAGGACAGAATGGAAAGCAGAGAATAAGAAGGGGGGTAGATTAAAGGAGAGATTAGTCTAAAGCAAAATAAATTCTTAAAAAGAGATGGGAAACAGAGAAGGGAAAGAATAATAAGAAAGAGATGGAAATACACAATTAACTCAATTGTATGTGAATGTGATGAACTCATCTATAATACAAAAAAGGATAGCAAAATAGATTAGAAAGTAGAATCCTACAATATGTCATTTATAAGAAATACATTTGAAATAGAAAGATGCAGAGTTAAATTTAGAAGGTGGAGCAAAAGAGATAATGCTTCAGTTGAAGTTTAAAAAAAAGGTCTCAGCTCAAAGGAATAAAGAACTGGAGGAATTCCATGTGAACTGGAATGACCTCCAGGAATTGAAGCAGAGTGAAAGGAGCAGATCCAGGAGAACATTGTACACAGAGACTGATACACTGTGGCACAATTGAATATAATGGACTTCTCTACTAGCAGCAATGTAAGGATCCAGAGCAAGGCTGAGGGACTTATGAGAAAGAAAACTAGTCACATTCAGAGGAAGAACTGTGAGAGGAGAACTTGCTTGAACACATGGGCTGATGGGGATATTATTGGGGATGAAGACACTAAATGATAACTCTAGTCCAACTGTCAATAATATGGAATTAAGTATTGATCAATGATACATGTAAAATCCAGTGGAAATGTGCATCGGCTAAGGGGGGTTAGGGGGATTTGGGGGAGAGGGAAAGAACATGAAATATGTAACTAGGGGAAAATATTCAAAAGAAAAAGTCAAAAGAAAAAGAAAAGTAAAGTAAAAAAGGGTCTCAGATAAAGCAAAATTAAAGATAGACCTATTTAAGAGATAAACAGAAAAACTACATTTTACTGAGAGGTCTTATAAACAATGATGGATACAACAATACTGAACATATATGCATAAAATGGAATAACATCTAAATATCTAAAGAAAAAGTTAAATGAGTTACAGGGAGAAATAGACAATAAAACTATAACATCAAGGGATCTCAATTTTCCCCTTTCAGATGTAAACCTGACCCAAAAAGTAACAGCAGCAAAAGGAAGAACCTGAGTAGGATTTTAGAAAAGTTAGTTATGCTAGAACTCTGGAGATTATTGGATGGGAATAGAAAGGAATATACATTTTATATACATACATCTAGTATACATATATGTATACATATACATAATCATAGCTGGGCATGGTACCTTCATAAAAACTGAACGCATACTAGGGTATAAGATTCTCACAAATAAATGCAGAAAAGCAGAAATGTTAAGCACAATATTTACAGAGGAGGAAGAGGAAGGGAAGGAGCCCTGACTCTCTTTTGAGTTTTACATAGCCCGCACCGCTGAGGAGCTGAGGAATTAGCGTGGGGCAAATCTGGAGGTCAGCCTCCAGGTCTACAGTGATACTGCCAGGGCTCAAAGGTCTACTAGTCCAGATGCCCAGGGTAAGGGTATTCAAATCTACCCAGCCTCCACTCCCAAGTGAATTTGCCCTAGGGGCAACTTAGGGCTTTTGAGGAGAACTTTCCCCTCAGTCCATTGTGGGCGGCGCCCCTTACCCTTCGACCAATAGGAACCCGGTTGGCGGTTATGGACACAGCCCCAAGCCAATCAGAGACTCTTCTTTGAGGATGGCCAGGTTTTAACTCTGGACCTCTGCTGAGAGGGATGCAGGTGTGAACGGTTGCTGCGAGACGCGGTCCTCAGAATTTCTCTTGCTGGCTTAGGGCTAACGGGTTAAGAGGTCCTCGCGCCCTCTGTCAGTTGGAGTAAGGCCAGGTGACGATAGGACGCATCATGAGGGGCTTGCTGGTGAGCGCCCCCCAACCCCCTTTGCCTTTCCAATTTGGGATCCTTTCTCAAGAGACCGTCTTTCCTGGCCCGATGCTCTAATAACCCCAGCCAGGGACCCACCCTTTGTTAGAAAGCTTTCAGATTCCTTTCCAGAAATAAGAGGGCTCAGACTACAGACAGGGACGCTGCAGCTCACTTATCCATTCCAGAGGGTGGCATGCCCCATCAGCAGGGATCCAGCTTTTTCTCCCAAGCCCGCTGATGACGTAGATCTCTCTGGAGCTCCCCTCCTGCCACATGACCCGGAGTTGGGGTAGGATGAGGTAGACCGTGTAGGCTGCCTTTTGAAGCCCTTTTGGTCAAGTTCTGGGAGGTCACAGAAGACCCGAGATTTATTTTTAGCAAAAGAAAAAGGATGTTCCCTTCCTTCTTCTGCAGAGGGATCCACTTTCTCAGTTAATTAGCACTTGTTAAGCTCCTACTGTGTGACCTGTTTTATAGGTAGAATAAAGAGAGATGGGGGAGGCATTGGAATTTTCTTTTTAAGTAATTGGAGGAAGTGAGTTAAGGAAAGGAGATATTCCCGAAAGGAGCCTGAAGCCAGCGATTCCCCGCCTTGCCCCCCTGAGATGTTATGGGTTCCCCACTGGATGGGTCCAATATTATAGTTCCTGCGGAAACCCTGGGGCTTGATCTCAAGCCCTTCACCGTGTGTCCCCCTTTCAGGTGTCCCGCTCCAGAGCCCTCCTCCGATCCTTCAGCTCCAGCAGCAGAAGCTTCTTTGAAAACAAAGTAGCAGAGAAACAGAAACTCTTTCAGGTTCTGGGGAGCCCAGGACTTGTCCCCTTTATGCCCAGGAATCCCAATGGTCACCGAGTCCCCCATAGGGCCTCCTTCCTTGGGATTCCCCCTCAATTCCTAATTCTGCCCTCCTCCTCTCCTGGGACCCCAACATATTACCTCCCCCCCCCCTGCTCTGAGGGTCCCTGATTTCTGGTGGAGGGCTAAGGCCAACACCCAAATAGGGGAGGGGGGGCCCAGGAGTCTGGACCATAGAAGTCAGGGCAGAGACTCCCCCCAATCCACCCTTGGGGTCTTTATCCTAGGAAGACAATGACCTCCCAGTTTACCTGAAGGGTGGGGCCACAGATAGAATACTATTCGGCCTAACAATGGCAATGTCCGTAATAGGTGAGTTAGAGTGGAGGAAGGAGGAAGAAAGGGCCCAGGAGTATAAGTCAGTTGGGGTGTTTACACCCCAGACTGGGGGGATTTTCTGTCCAGGGTCTAGCAATTCTCTCTAGGCACCTGGGTGACTAGGTTTTGTCTGGTGGGTCCCCAGGTTGGGTTGGGGTATCCACCAGCCTTTGGAGACTTTAGACCAGTGATGGGAAACCTTTTAGAGGCGCAGGTGACATCCTCAGGCCTGTGTGGAGAGGGAGAGGGGAGAAGCCTGGCACTGAGTCCCTCTGGCTTTCTAGCAACAAACTCTGGCAGGGAAACTGTGCAGGGGCGATGGTGGGTGTGTCCACAGAGAGGGCTCTGGGTGCCCCCTCCGGTATGCATGTCATAGGTTTGCCACCCCTGCTCTAGGCTCTTTTGGTGGGAAAGGGGTGGAGGAGGGTACTGAGTGGCCTTTATTTGGAGCCTGGGGATGGGGGTGAGATCACACTCAGGTTGGGGCACCCTTCACTTTTCTCTTTCTTCCTTCACCTTCCTAGGAACTGGCTACTGTCTCTTTTTTTTGACCTGGGTCTCCTTTCCCCATAAGAAGAAGGAGTAATTCTAGGACAGAAGATGAGCCTGGAAAAGGTGGAGCCAGAGCTAGGATTGGGGTGAGGTCTGGGAGTCAGTAAAACTTCCCTCCCCCGGGAGAGTTAACTCAGAGCCAGAGTCCATGTTTCTGTCTGTTTGTCTAGGTATCCTGACCAGTAACTTGCCCACCTCCCCTTCCCCAAATGCCTCTCTAAGCCCCTAAACCAGTGATGGCAAACCTTTTAGAGATAGAGTGCCGGGCCTCAACCCCACCAGAGACCATGTGCTGTGGCCCCCCACATGCTGGATATACCTCACCCCCCCTTACCTCATACAGGGGAGGGAGAAAGCACTGCCATTGGGTTGCTAAGTGGGTGAAGTGAGGAATGTCTTCAGGGAGTATAGAGAGAGGAAAGGGAGTGGCCCGAGCACTCTGCTCCTCTCCAGCTCTGTCACCTGTGAGGCCCCCACCTTGCCCCCTGTGCGCTCCTATTGGGCTGCTGGGCAGAGAGGCAGGGGTTGTGAAGAAATGTCATCAGGTATGTGGAGCCTTGCTCGAGGCCTTCTGCCTTTCTAGTAACAAACTCTGGGGTTTGGGGGTAGGGAGGGTGCATGCCCACAGAGAGTGCTCTGTGTGCCATCTTTGGCACCTGTGCCATAGGTTCACCATCACCACCATTAAACTATGGGATAGCACTTTAGGTGTGAAAATAGGCCCCACACCTCCAGATCCAATAGAAAAAAGGTTTAGTGTCATCGAAGATTATGTGTCCTGAGGGGTTGGTTGGGGAAAATGGGTCTCCCCATGGAAGAAGACCCTCCCCTGGTAGGGTCATTATCCCCTCATAAGCAGAATCTTCCTGGAATGGGGATAAGGTCCCTGAGAGATCTTGCCTCTGTCCCACGTTTTCAATAATTCTTCATATGCCTTTATTCTGCTTTCTCTAGGCTTACCCCTCATGCCTAGGAATTCTTTCCTGGGAGTCCTGAATCACAGGGTTTTTTAAAGCCCTTGTCTTTTATCTTAGAATCAATACCAAGGTAGAAGAGCTATAAAGGGGTAGGCAATGGGGGCCAAGTGACTTGCTCAGGGTCATATAGCTAGAGGTCAAATTCGAACTTAGGTCCTCCCCTCTCTCCAGGCCTGGTTATCTACTGATCCATCTAGCTGCCCTAATTTTAGTTCCTTCTTTATCACTCCGTCAAGTATTTATTTGGTGGCTATTAGGGGTCAGACACTTCAAGACACTGGAGAGACATAGAAGCAATCCCTGTCCTCAAGTAACTTAAATTCAGAAGAGACAATGGGTACAGATATAGGCACATTTATAAAAATGGATAAATGTAAGTTATTTGGTGGGGAAGAGGCATCAAAAACTGGAGGAAATCCAGAGAAGGCTCCTAGAGGAGGTGGCATTTGAGCTTTCTTTTGAAGGAAGCTAGTGATTCTAAGGGAGGAAGTGAAAAGAGCAGTATTCTGGTAAAGGGATAGGAATGGGAGATATGGAATATTGTATGCGAGGAATGTCAAAACATCTGTTTGGCTAGCTTGACTGCATGAAGCTTTAAATGCATCCTATGTGTAAAGCTCAGGATGCAAATAGAAAAGTAAGGTAGCCCCTGCCCTCAAGGAGTACACATCTAATGGAGTACACAACATAGATGGAAAGTTTCAGCTGCAAATAGATAGAATGGTCACATGGTCCTTAGGGAGCAGGGGCAAAGCAGAGGGTAATTATTCCTTCTTAATGTCATTTCCACATTTTAAACCCTATCAGTTTCTGATGTAGAACCATGATAGTATCAAGGCCTTTGGGGGCAAGAACTTTCTTTTCTGGGTCTTTAGTAGCTGTGACAGAAGGAGGAAGAGGAGAAGGAGAAGGAAGGGAGAGGTAGGAGAAAAAAGGAGCAGGAGGAGAAAGAGGGAGAGGGAGGAAAAAGAAGGAAGAGGGGGGAAAAGGAAGGGAGGAAAAGGAGGAGAGAAGGAAAGGGAGAAGAAAGAAGGGAGAGAAGAAAGAGGAAGAAGTAAAAGAGGAGGATGGAAAAGAGAAGAGGAAGGAGCAAAAAGAAGTATCATTAGGATAAGCCCTTTATGAGAGATGAGCTTTGGAAGAACTAATCTTAACCCAGGATTTAGAGATATCAAATTTGGGGGGGATTGTGGGAAGATGGTACAGTAGGGTATGAAGCTTCCTCACCTTCCTAATATGCACTGCCACCCGCATCCCTCCACAAACGATCAAAAATAGCTCCACAGAATTCTAAAAGAGGCAAAACCAGACAGGAGTTCAGAGTGAAGCTAAACTGCCAGGGACAACTAGGGAAAAAGGTCTCCAAGTTCCCTAGTCTCAGGCCCACTATAGCAGACTCTGAGGGCAGGACCAGAGTAAACATTGTGGAATCAACAAGGCATCCACCTCATCTTGTCTGCTGAAGGAAGGAGCTTGCATCCCCAATGGTACCACTGGAATCAAGGTTGAAGGCACTCCTACCCTGGGAGCAGTTGTATCAGCTCTGGCCCACAGCTAGGGGTAAAGGAGTGGACACCAAAGAGTCTATGGGTGCCAAGCCCTGAAGGCAGGACCTCAAGCCTCAATACTAACCCACAAAGGACTTTGCGGGCCAAGAAATGCTGAAATGCTTGCTCTATCCTGGGCTGCCATAGTAAAAGAGGAATAAAGAAGCACACACCAAAAAGTGTGGTTGCTGAGGGACTGGAGCCCTATTGGCTGTGGTCACTCCTAGGAGAGTAGAGTCCCTGGTTACTTCCACAGTGGGAGGTGGGTTGTCTGCTTCCAGTTGGCAATGGAAGAACTGCCCATGATCTCTGGGTGGAGTACCTGAGGTCAGTTATGGACTAGGACTTGAGTAGAGACTGGGGATTACATTAGATCCTGGATTAGGGAAAATGGAATCATTAAATAGGGCCAAGGAAATAAACACACAAAAAAAATCCTGAAACCTGAGACATTCCCCAAGCACTCTGGGATTCCAACATAAAGCCAATAATTAAGCCTATTGGCCTGGCTGCTTTAGAAAAAAAAAGGCAAGCAAAGGAGAAAGATAGCTATTATGGGCACAGAAGACTTGGGTTTAAAGTTAGAGGACAGTGAAGTAAAAGCATCTATTTAAAAAATAGTTAAGGGGGGCAGCTGGGTAGCTCGGTGGATTGAGAGCCAAGCCTAGAGATGGGAGGTCCTAGGTTCAAATCTGACCTCAGACACTTCCCAGCCATGTGACCCTGGGCAAGTCACTTGACCCCCATTGCCTAGCCCTTACCACTCTTCTGCCTTGGAGCCAATACACAGTATTGACTCCAAGACAGAAGTTGAGGGTTTAAAAAAAAAAAGTTAAATAATGGCCACAGGCTCAGAAAGAGGTTGAGGAAAAAAGTATGCAAGAAAATAAAAATTATGAAACATCACCCAAATGGAAAAAGAGATCCACAATCTCATAGAAAATTTATAAGAACTATAATTGGATAAGGGGAAGTTAATTACTTAAGACAATAAAGCAAAATCAAATGAAACAATAGAAGATATGAAACTTCACCAAAATAACTGACCTGGAAAGTAGGTCAAAGAAACAATATAAGAATAGCTGGACCAGAAAATTACAATTAAAAAAAAGTTTAGATACCATACTCCAAGAAATCAAGGAAAAACTGCCCAAAAATTCTAGAACTGAAGGATAAAATAGAAATGGAAGGAATTCACTGATTACCACTCTGAAGAGACCCAAAGTTAAAAATGCACAGGAACACCATTGCTATATTCTGTAGCCCCCAAGTTAAGGGGAAAATACTACAAACAAAATTTAGATATTTCAGAGTTACAGTCAGAATAACATAAGATTAAGCAGCTGTAATATTAAAAGAATGAAGGGCAGGGGGCAGCTGGGTAGCTCAGTGGATTGAGAGTCAGGCCTAGATACAGGAGGTCCTAGGTTCAAATCCGTCCTCAGACACTTCCCAGCTGTGTGATTCTGGGCAGGTCACTTGACCCTCATTGCCCACCCTTACCACTCTTCCACCTACGAGCCAATACACAGAAGTTAAGGGTTTAAAAAAAAATAATGAAGGGCATGGAAAATATTTCCTCAAGCAAAAGAACTGGGTTTACAACCAAGAATATATACCCAGCAACATCAAACATAATTACACAAAGTAAAAAATGGATATTTAATGAACTAAAGGAGTTAAAACTATTATTGGGGGAAACCCCAGAAGTCAATAGAAAAGTTCATCTTTAAGAAACATACAAATGTAATAAAAGGCCATATGTGGCACAAAAGTTCAAATTGTTTTAATTTCTAGATGATAAAATGTCATCTATAACCCTTAGGAGTGACATTATCTGAGACCTTTGAAAGGGCATATATAGCTAAAAGGTGAATACAACGGAATGAAGCAAAATAATAAATTAGACCAGGAAGCAGTAAAATGGAACAACTATCTCATATAAAAGTATGAGTAGAACTGTTAAAGAGAAGGGGAAGGAGGAGGGGAGGGCCGGTAATTCTAGAAGCCTACTCTCATCGGATCTGGGTTAAAAAGAGAATGACACAGCTAGAAGAGTAAAAGTCTTTAATGTACAGAGAAACGGGAGGGAAAGGGGATAAGGGAGGGACGAAGAGTGATGCTGGGGGCCAGAGTATAGTGATGAGAGATTTTCCTGTTTTAATTTTGGAGTATATAATATATCATTCCTTAGAATTCAGCCAAGGCTTCCGGCTTGCCCTACCCTTTCAGAATGAGAGCTTGGTTGTTTTCACTGCTTGTGAATAAGGAAGGAGAAGATTCCATTATTGGCTAAAATTGCTCCCAGCCACCTCTAGGCTTGTGAGCCTGCTGAGGCTTCTGTAGCACCCAAAGGGTCACTTGGGAAGACCTACTAAGTGCATTGCAGCCTGAAGCCACCATTCAATTTCTTGTGTTATGACTTTACATAAATAACCCTGAAGAGCTATAACCTCAGTTCGTCTACAGTGGAAGGGACTCTGTAGGAGTGAGACATGGAATTCTTTCCCTTTAGTAAATGTTTTCAATGAACAAAAATGCATTTTCTCTTCTTCCCATCCCCCAAATAAAAACTGGGAGAAAAAAAAACTATTCTGGTAACAGGCATAGTTAAGGCAAATGTCCATTTTGACCATGTCCCAAAATAGACACTCATACTATGAATCCATCCCATCTGTCAGGAGGAAGGTGGCATGCTCTGTCATATCATGGTTGGGCATAGGGTTGCTGAGAGCCTCTGAAGGTATTTAGGATAGCTAGGTGGCTAAGGCCAGACTCGTGTGACCCTGGGTAAGTCACTTATCCCTCTTTGCCTCAGTTTCCTCATCTGTCAAAGGAACCAGAGAAGGAAACGGCAAACCACTCCAGTATCTTTGCCAAGAAAAACCCCCAATGGGGTCACGAAGAGGATATGACAATGAGGCTTTCAAAGTGCTTTCCCAGGGCTGCTGTTCTTAGATGAATTGTTCTGCTTCTGCACCTTTACCAAATACATCCCTTTCCTTTGTCTCATCAACATGGTCTGATTTATTCAGAAGCCATCTGTTTTGGGCCGCTGTGGCCGCCTTATTTCCCTGGGTGGCTGCCCCTTGGATGGTGATGCTAGGGCTTCAGGGGTTAGTGAGGCAACGGTCATGGATGAGAAGCGGCCTCCCCACCCTCCAGCAGGGCAGCTGGAGCATCCCCCTCCCCACCTCAGCCTGCCCAGCATCCTTCACAACAGCTGGTGGCTCAGACAGAATATAGGCTGATCTGGTCCTGGAAGGGGGTGGGGAGGCTCCCTTCTATCCCAAAACACAGAATTGAGTTCAGAAATTTTCCTGGAGTTTCTGCAGCTCTCTGGAAGAATGTTCTCCTGACCTGGAATGGCTGGTTGCCGTGATGGTTATGGAGGCAAAGAGAGCAACGTTTTATTGGAGCTATTTTTTTTTTAACTTTGGAAATCATACTCATGTAGTCCATTAGCCATCTTGTTTAATGGAATTTGATAGGGTATGAGAGCCTCAACGCTCTGTAACTCCAGAGCCTGGATTACTGGACAGCTGTATTTCAGCATACTTGATTTCCTTTGAAATCCTATTTCATTTTCTGCATTTTAACCATTATTCTGAGGCTTCCCCGGATGGCCTGCCAAAGGGGTCCAGGACCCAATGAAGATGAAGAACTCCTGCCCTGCCCCTTGGGGAGCTTCTCTGGCCCCAAGTTGAAAAGGGGAGGATCCAGACCCATGAGGGATGTTGAAAACCATCCAGCCTCATCCCCTCGCTCTACAAATGAGGAAAGTGAGGCAGAGGGAGGGTCAGGAGCCCAAATCAGAGAGGCAGGAAGGAGCAGAGTCTCCAGTCCCTAATAGTCATTCATCCCATTTCCCCATGAAAAGTGCATTCAAGGACCCAGGATCATCTCCAAGCCACTGAGGCATCAGAAGGGAGGCATTAAATAAGTGTGGCTTTAAGAGCCCAAGATCCAAGGCTGCTGGCACTGAGGGAATGTAATCACAAATGATATCCTTAAGTCAACAAATACATACTGAGATGCTACCGTGTGCCAGGTCCTGAGGAGGTTAAAAGCTAAAAGGCAACGAGACATCTGCCAGGCTAACGGGCCAAGACAACATCTCCACAAATAATTCAAATCCACATTAGACTATCCCTGAGTGAGAGAGGCCAGCCAAGCCCAAGAAGCTCACAGAGGGAGGAATGAGCCCTCCCTGCGGGGATGTGGGAGGGCTGCCTGAAGGAGGCAGCACCTGTGACCCTTGAAGTGAGATTTCAACAGGCTGGATATAGTCCCATGAAAAAGAACTTTTCAAAGCTCTTTTGTTACAAAGGACGGTTTTCTGGGGAAGGGAGGGAGGACAGAGAGATTTGGAAATGAACATCTTGTGAAAAAAAGGTCAATCCTCCCCAAAACAACTGCTAAATGTCAGAATGAGAACAAAGACAGTTATTCTTTTGGTATATCTAGGACACCTTCAAAGAAAACCAAAAATGAATAACAACAAAAAAAAGTTAAATCAAGGCCAGGAAAATATAGACAATCACCATACCAACGTAAATGAAGACGACAATAATATTCTAGTTAAATCCGATGGTCAGTGATATGCCTTCCTCTCAGATCTGGGGATTTAAACTTCCTTTCTCTTAATAATTGATAAGCTGCTTTGGGGGAATACTTTGAAACAGGGTTTGTTGGGAAGGGGGCGACTGTGTCAGAAGAAAATATATCAATGCATTAAAAATAGGGCTAGAAAGGCAGGTTGAAACAACACTACGGGAGGGAAGTGTTTGGTCTCTAACCTATAGGCAATAGGAAACACTCTTGCTGATGAGCAAGAGAGAAATTGATCTCGCCAATAATTTGGAAAGTCCCTTCCTGTTTCTGTTCTCTAATCAGAGGAATGGAAGTGTGGGGAGGAGGCCAGAGAGAGGAGAGATTGAAGCACAGAGAAATTTAGGGGGTAGAAGAAAAGGGAGGCATGAAAGGAGCACATGGTGGGGAACATGCAGGGAGAGGCATCTGGGAATGGAAATCCTTTTAGTTAGCCATTTAAGAAGGTCTCACCACTGGAATGACCTCTAGGAATTGATGCAGAGTGAAAGGAGCAGAGCCAGAAAAACCTTATACACAGAGACGGGTACACTGTGGTAAAATCGAATGTAATGGACTTCTGTATTAGCAGCAATACAACGACCCAGGACAATTCTGAGGGATTTATGAGAAAGATGCTATTCACATCCAGAGAAAGAACCGTGGGAGCAGAAACACAGAAGAAAAACAACTACCTGATCACATGGATTGATGGGGACATGATTGGGGATGTAGCCTCTAAACGATCACCCTAGCCTAGTGCAATTATCAATAATATGGAAATAGGTCTTGATCATGACACGTGTAAAACCCAGCGGAATTGTGCATCAGCTATGGGAGGGGGTGGGAGGAGGGGAGGGATAGAACATGAATCATGTAATCAGGGGAAAATGTTCCAAATTAATTAATAAAATATGGACCTAAAAGAAAAAAATGATCTCTCCATCCTCTGACCCAGCAAAGAGGAAGGTTGCTGAAAGGGACGGTTCAGCCTATAAAGGGACAAAATGGACATTAGTGTTTACCTGAGGTGGGTCCTATGAGAGATACTTATTGAGCAGCCACTGAGGCTGTTCTTGCATCTGGACTGCTTGAGGATGACCTCTTTGGCCACGTCACCCTGCTACCTAGCCAAGAGTATGTGAAAGGAGAGGAATGGTGTGAATGCAACAGAAAATAGCACCCATCAGCTGGCACATGCGTGTTAAGAAAGCCTGATTTCTTCAGTGGAGGAGTGGGCAGGCAGAAGCCCCTGCCTGGGAGTGGTGGGGCATGTCATGTGCCCCGATGTCAGGACACACGACACAGGCTGCCCAATCAGAAAGCCAACAAGGCGTAACATCATTGCTCCTGTTCTGAATGAAAGCTCACCGTTTCTGGCCTTCATTTGTCTGTCCTGACCATGTGCCAGGGCTGGCTGGGAATCCAGGATCTGAAGGAGCAGCTTGCCTGGGGGACTATGGGAGTTAGAAAGACCTGGTAGTATCTTTCTTTTACAAATAAAAAATTATAAATGTCTTCAAGATTAAAAATTTTTTAAAAACCTTACCTTCTGTCTTAGAATTACGTGTTGATTCTAAGGCAGAAGAGTGGTCAGGGCTAGACAATGGGGGTGAAGTGACTTGCCCAGGGTCACACAGGTAGGAAGTATATGAGGCCAGATTTGAACCCAGGACCTCCCCTCTCTGGGCCTGGTTCTCAATCCACTGAGCCACTCAGCTGCCCCCTCAAGATTAATTTTAATTATAACAATGGTCATTGGTTGCCTGAAGCCCTTCTCCAAGATCCCAACCTTCTAGATCTTCACCATGTGCTTTGGGCTGGTGAACAAGACAGGATTTGGAGAACAGATGGAACAAGGGCTATGGGAACAACACAGCAGAGGGAGAAAGGGTGGGGCAAGAAGGGGTCAGCCTCTCCAGCTGACCACACAATCTTCACTTATTTCACTTATCATTTGCACCAACTGGAATGAGTTTCCTCCTCCAGGAGAGAATAAGAATAATAAAGAAGCATAAGACTAAAATTAATATCCAATAACTCCAAGTATTATATTTTATAAGATTTATTAATAATCACTTGAAGTAGAAGAAATAAAAGGACAAAAGTAAAAGCCTGAGTTAAACCTGCTTTCCCAGCTGCGATCGTGGGAAGAGAGTGAGGCGGGGCTACACAAAACTTAAATTCTCCCTATGTTGGCATGTAACGTTAGAAGGAACATGGGAAGTTGGGATTTAGAGTCCTGGGGAGCAGATTCTAATCATACACAAGTCACTTACAAACTGAAAAACAAATTAAATCCCTTTGGAAAGTCTCTGAGAAGAAGCTTCAGAAACTGTCTGTCTCCCCCAGGCCCTACAGCTATCTGCTCAATATTTATTTCCAATTATCTGACCATCTGAGACAGGTCCTATAGGTTGGCGTGAACTGTTTTGAGTCTTCCAAATAGACAACAGTCTCTGGTATGGCAGGGCTAGCAAGACCGAGCATAGGGAAAAGCAGAAATAAAAATCAGTTTGTACAAAACAGTGGAGAAGTTAAGGCAACTGAATTTTACGGTGAGCAGACAGAAGGCATGAGTTTAACAGAATCAGAAATGTTTTGTCCTCTCTGACATCTTGAACTCACAAGCATATTTTCATACCCGAATGTGGGAAACCGTCACGTTGGAGGTTTCTCATAAACAAATTCTATATTTGGTGCTATATTTCTATATTAGTGGAAACATCTGCCTCAACTCAGGAAACAACTAGAAACTCAAAACCTGCAAATATGGAAAAATGAAAAGATTCTTCTCAAAGTAGAAAGAAAAGCCAAGACTCAGGTAAACAAACACTGGCTAATAATAGCTGTATGTGGGACGTGTTTCTAATTCCTTAAGCCTTGCCTTAACTCATGTACCACTTGGCTTACAAGCAAGAAAAATCACTTGAAGGAATTGTCAAATTCTACAGGGTTGGCTCTGCAGCCCTAAATGTACAATGTGACAAGTAGAAAGCCAGTTAGATGGACACATGAAAAAACATTTCCTGGATCCCACTGGTCCCACAGCCCTCCAGTTTGGATTTTCTTAGGAAAAGGGTAATCTCTAACTTTCTTCTCAGTAATTTCATTTTCCCATGATATGGTCCTTGTAGATTTCCCCCAATTCCATCCTATCCCTGAAGTCCATCCATCCCTTCTCTGATCCCTCAGGGTTTGTTTTAGCCTTTTTCAATTGGAGATGGCCAGTCTCATGGTTTCCTTTGCTACCTTTCAAATACTCCTTTATTTTCTGTGTGTCCAGAGCTATGGGAGAGGAATATGGAACAGAGGCCAGGGTTCATATGAATGCTTCAATAGACCTATAACTTCATGACTGAAGAGTAAGTGCTTCTCACCAATGAAACCTGTAGTCTCTCCCTGCAACATTGCTTCCATAAATCCTCCATTGGCAATCCAGCTGGCACACTGGAAAATTTCCTCTTATCCTTTTAGAATCTTGCAGGCGTCAACATATGAGCTATCCATCTACTGTTTCTTATTTCCACTACATTGCCAGCTTACCTCCTATCTCAGTCATACGTGTTCTTAATGATGTCTTTTATATCATTTGTTACGCATAAATCATCTAGTAATGATGTTGCCACCTACATTATGCCCAATAGGCTTCTTTCTTTTGTACTCTGGATGACTTGCCATTTCTACTCTTACAAGACTATGGTCATTCAGAAGTCACAGTCCCATAAATCACAGATATAATACTGGAGGTAAAGAGATGTGGTTTGGGGGCAGTGAGCATTATGAAAACAATACATATTTCATCTGTGATTAGGAACACTGGGAGACATCACCCTCATCCCCATACATCCAGTGTATGGATCATACACTATTATAGGGTAGAGGGGGAGAGAGAAAAACTCTGAGCTAGAAGAGTAAGAATGGAAGTATAAGAAAAGGAAGGAACAGACAACATCCTAAAGGCAAAGGATGGAAAGGTTAAATTTGGAGTGAGGCTGAGAAAAAAAAAGCCATAGAGGTTAGTTGTTAGGAAGAGACCCAAATCTAATGAAAATAAAAAGAATCGGTCATAGATTTCTTTCATTACTCTGTACAAAAAAGATTTCTTTTAAGTTCCATTGCACAATTCAGCATTCAAGGCTAAAAGTCATTTTGTAAGCAAACACTACTGACTTCCTGACAGAGAAGTAATGGACTCTGGGAAGAGATTTTTTTTTTCTGGACATGACTGATGCAGGAATTTGTTTTGTTTGACTTCACATATTTGTTAAAAGGCTTTTTTTTCCTTTTTCAATGGGGAGATGGGAAGGAGAAAAGATGGAAATTTTTTTAAAGGAAAAAAGCTAAACTAGAAAAACTATTTTGACCAAAATAAGGTTTCTATCTTTTAAAGCATATCCATAAATTAGTGGCCATTATTTCTAGGGTGATTCTACTTGAACCTGTATGGCTCTACCATCCTTGGAGAATGCTAAAATAAACCTTTTCTTTCACTCACATCCCAAACAATGTCAGAGCTATTGACAAAAATAGCAGCTTCACTCTTGGTTATTTAACAAAGTGAAAAACTTATGTTAAAATTTTCTTTCCATTCATTGTATTCCTAGGGTTAACTCTCCAGTGTGTGTAGTCTTTGATGTTTGGTAAGGGCTGCCCGCCTGCTGAAGGCACTCCCACATTCATTACATTCATAAGGTTTCTCTCCGGTGTGAATTCTCTGATGTTGAATAAGGAATGTGTTCCGGGTGAAAGATTTCCCACATTCCTTACATTCATATGGTTTCTCTCCAGTATGAGTTCTCTGATGGTAATAAAGGGATGAGCTCTGGCTAAAGGCTTTTCCACATTCATTACATTTGTAGGGTTTCCCTTCAGGATGTGTCTTCTGATGGGAAAAAAGAGCTGAGTTCTGTCGGAAGGTTTTCCCACATTCGCTGCATTCATAGGGTTTTTCTCCAGTGTGTGTCTGCTGATGGCGGGTAAGGGTTGAATTCTGGCTAAAGGCTTTCCCACATTCACTACATAAATAGGGTTTTTCTCTTGTATGAATTCTCTGATGGGAATAAAGAGCTGAGCTCTGTCTGAAGGCTTTTCCACATTCGCCACACTCATAGGGTTTCTCTCCAGTATGAGTTTTCTGATGCTGAGTTAGGACTGAGTAGTATCTGAAGGTTTTCCCACATTCGAAGCATTTGTAAGGTTTTGCTCCAGTATGAATTCTTTGATGTTGAGTAAGAGATGAGCAGTACCTGAAGGTTTTCCCACAGTCAGTACATTCATAGGGTTTCTCTCCAGTATGAATTCTCTGATGTTCAATAATATATGTGCTCCGACTAAAAGCTTTCCCACATTCAGTGCATTCATAGGGTTTCTCTCCAGTATGAGTTAGCATATGTTGAGTGAGGGATGCATGGTAACTGAAGGCCTTCCCACATTCGCTGCATTTATAGGGCTTTTCTCCAGTATGTGTTCTCTTGTGGGAATGAAGAGATGAACACTGGCTAAAGGCCTTTCCACAATCAGCACATTCATAGGGTTTTTCCCCAGTATGAATTCTCTGATGTTGGGTAAGGCACGTGCTTTGGCTGAAGGCCTTCCCACACTGATTACATTCAAAGGACTTCTCTCCAGTATGAATTTTCTGAGGCTTAGTTTGGTCTGAATTCTCTTTGAAGCTATTGCCATGTTTATCACAGTTATGAGGTCTCTCATCTACAGGAATTCTCTGCTGTGTCACAAAGTTCCCCTCGAAACTACTACATTCAAAGACTCTCTCCCCAGTGGCAACTTTCTCGTGTGCGATTGTCAGTTGCCTCAAATTTCCTTCCTTAGATCTCTGCTTCTTCTCAAACTTGCCCTCACATTCCCAGGATTCTTCCAACTTGGAATTCAAGGAAATATTCTTTGTAACTGCTCCCTGATGTGAACTTTCTTCAAAACTGTCCCACTCTGGAGGTAACACCTTGGTTGTGGCCTTGATCTTCCCGGCTGAAAGAAATAAAAAAAAATATATATATATGAAATATCCCTTGTGCTCTGGAAACTGTTGTGGTGAGAATGGATAATGTACCTGAAAATAATGTCAGGACTACATGGCTTTGAGAACTCTGATAAAGCTCATGTAACCTAAGAAGAAGATCACAAGGGGAAAGAAGAAGTGGGTTGAGGGACAGATTTCTATCATCTGAGAGAATAAAGTCCATGCAGAAAGTTGGCTGAGAGGTGGGAAAAGTAATGGGTAGATAGATTAAACTGAGGAATTGTGAATGATGGGCAACAGGATGCAATCAATAATGTTGTCTCCCTAAATGTTCTCCCTTCTTGTCAACCTCCAGGCTATCCTGAACATGGCTACCAATTTAATTTGCTGAAAATATCAACTGAATCTATCACTCGCTAAAATTTCTCTGATGGCTTCCCATTGGCTAAAAGTTAAAGATGATACATCCTAGCATTCAAAAGCCAGGCCAGTCTGGTCCAAGGGCACCTACCCAATGATACCACCCATCACTACTCTCCAACACAGGCTTCAGTTCACCTGTGTTGGGATCGATCGTTCATGCTTTGGGTTCTTCCTATACCCACCGGGTTCTGTGTATTTCTCTCTCCTTTCCACTTACCTAAATCTTACTCATTTTTTTTCTTGGCTGCGCTAAAATCCCACCTCCTTCCATGAAGCCTGACCTGACCACTGGAGCCTAAAGGTTTCCTCTACTTCTTTTCCAATCATTCTGTAACACTCCTTACTCAAATCACTTTGAGTACTTAATCACATGTTGCCATCTCACTCTTTCATTTGTATGGTTCTGAGATCCTCAAACAAAGGAATCCCCAGGAAGGTAGGGAATAAATCAAACCTATTTTGTACTTAGCAGGTACTCAACTGTAAGAATGAGAAGATAGCCTGGGACAGAAGGCAGAGGAACAATGTTGTCGTTATTTTCTAAGATGGAAACAAAAGAGTAAAAGTTTCTCCTGAGCCTGATACCAGAGCAGATACCTAATCAATCAATTATTTGAGTGCAAATAGTGGGAAACACTGCAAGAGAGGCTGGTAGGCTCAAAAATCTAGACACGGAAAGGTCTCAGGAGAAAACTTGGGCTGAAAGGGTGAAGTTATGGGACACTGGAGAAAGAGCACTGGGCTTGATGTCAGGAGACACCTGGGTTCAAATCTAGGCACTGACTCCTAATTGCATAGCCCTGGATGAGTCATTTAATCTCTGGAAGCCTCCTTTTTTTTTCATCTGCAAAATGGGGGTTATATTTAGTATTATCAGGTGGTTGTGAAGATTATAGGACTTCTGTGAGTATATAAGGTGGCCTGCCACCCTTGCAGTGCATATAATTGTCAGTTATCATCATCATTATTATTTTACTTAAGAAGTATAAGGTATAGTCCTTTCCCTCCAGGAGTTTCTACTCTGCTTGGAGAAAATACTAGCATCTATGAAACAAGAAGCAAACAAGATAGGATAGTGTACAACTGAGCATGAGACCAATGACCAAGATGCTAAGTGCTGGAGAAACATGGAGTAGGGAGGTTGCTATTGGGTAGTTTTGTTTGCCAAACATTTATTAAACATCTGTTTGATGCAGTTAAGGAAAGCTTCACAGAGGCTTTAAATGAAGGCTAGGCTTGGAAAGTCCCAGGTAATCTTGGGATGGTCTTGGGGAGGAAGGAGAATAGCGTCTCACGTTCATACGGCATTTTATGGCCTATAAAGTGATCTTCTCACAACAACCCAGGGCAATTGACAAATGTGAGAAAGCCCAGGTTGGGCAGAAGAGAGAAAATTGTTGTGATTCAGTTGTTTTCAGCTGTGCCCAACTCTTCATGACCCCATTTGGGGTTTTCTTGGCAAAGACACCGGATGGTTTGCCATTTCCTTGTCCCACTCATTTGATAGATGAGGAAACTGAGGCAAACAGGGTTATGTGACTTGGCTAGGGTCACACAGCTAGGAAGTATCTGAGGCAGGAAATAAACTCAGAAAGATAAGTCTTCCTGATTCCAGGCCTGGCACTCTGTCCATTGTGCCTCCAAACTAAAACTAAGGTTAGGATGGGTCCAAATTATGGTGGGCCTTGAAAACCACAGCATCGGGGTATATTTCCGAGAAGATTTCGATTATAGAATCAAGCAAGGTGCCTAGGCTGGATAGCAGTAATAGGAGAGAAAGCAGTAAATCCACAGGTCAGAGGAAAAGAAGAATGGGCACTAGTTTGGTCACTGACTGTGTTTAGAGCTTAAAGAAGACAGAAGGTTTAAGGATGAACTCCACAGTTTTGAGCCCGTGTCCGAAGAGTCCTGGTACAAACTCCACTGCTATTATCAGGCCCATGATTATTTTACTCAAGGAGCATATGATGCAGTACCTCCCTCCCTCCCTCCCTCTCCCTCCCCTCCAAAAAGCCCTTTTGGATTTGGGGTCCGAGTAGATGTGATGCAAAGTAAATATAAAGTTTTATCATTTAAAACAGCTTAAGAAAGAATAATGCAGGGCTTTTTGGAGCAAGATGGCAATGACTACTTATCATCATATGAGTATATGAACAACATATTTCCCCCAAAGGGGAGAGGGTGGCCCCTGAAGAGCCCTGGCCAGGGTGGACTAATAATGCCAGGAAACAGAGTCTGAAAGCCCCAAGGGAGCTTTTTTAGGCAAAACAGGGTGTCTAGTGGGGGCAGCTGGGTAGCTCAGTGGATTGAAAGTCAGGCCTAGAGACAGGAGGTCCTGGGTTCAAATCCGACCTCAGACACTTCCCAGCTGTGTGACCCTGGGCAAGTCACTTGACCCCCATTGCCCACCCTTACCACTCTTCCACCTATGAGACAATACACCGAAGTACAAGGGTTTAAAAAACAAACAAACAAACAAAAAAAAACCAGGATGTCTAGAAAGGAGAGAAAATCCGGGGTGGGGAGTCAATCCTAATCGGGCTTTCATTGTCTGATTTCTTCATCTAGATGAGCAAAGATAGGAATCCAATGAGAAGGTGTGTGTGATTTTCCCCATCTATAAGAGGGGAGTCCCTGATGGGAAGGACTGGAAAATATTGGCCCACCTAATTAGGTATCTACCAGTTAAGAGATTTTTTTTTTGGGGGGGGGGTGAATAATGAGCTTCCAAGAGTGTATTTAATGACTCCAGATGTTGAATGAATTTGTCTTTGATCATCAAGAGAGATTGCTGATCAATTCACTATTAGTTAATGCTAGCCTGATCAATAAATGGATTTTTCTTACCTGGAACCCATGGTCCCTAGGGAAGCCCACTAGATTAGTCTACGACTTGGCCAGAATGATCTTCCTGACGGGTAATTTTGGCCACATCATTTTTCTGATCTCCAACCTCTCGTGGCTGGATAGCCAGAGTCCAGTTTAGATCCCTTAGCTCCAAACCCTCCATTGTCTAGCTTGGCTACTTCATCTCATACGAGTCTCCCTCAGGAACTCCAGACCCAGCTAAATTAGAGCTTTGAGTGTGGCCACCCTTCCCTACTTATCTCTGCCCACTGCCATGTCCTTTTTTAAAAAACCTTCACCTTCTGTCTTAGATCAATGTGTATTTGTTCCAAGGCAGAAGAGTGGTAAAGGCTGGGCAATGGGGGTTAAGTGACTTGCCCAAGGTCACACAGCTGGGAAGTGTCTGAGGCCAGATTTGAACCCAGGACCTCCTGTCTCTAAGCCTGGCTCTCCATCCACTGAGTCACCCAGCTGTCCCCAAGCCTTCCTTCTTAGTCTGTGCCCTGATGGTTGTTTTGCTGCCTTTAATCAGCAGGGACTTGGGTTTTTTCCATCTGTCTACACTCAACTGCATCTAGAACAGGCCTCATGTACATAGCAGGGTTTCATTAAATTAAATATTAAATATATATTGAACCCAGAGAGCAAGGTTGATAAAGATGAAGCAGACAGTTGTATGAATGGAGACCCAAGACAGGAGGAAATAAACGGTCTCTGGAGTGAAGGTGGAGGCCATCTCTAGAAGAGGAGGACAGCTCTTAAAAAACTTAAGATGCAGGGATTTAGGATGGGACGTGGGATGATGGAACCTCCGTTTCTTCCACAGGTCTCTAAGATCTCCGACATGTCTAAGGTTCTCCCTTCCCGGGCAGCAGGGCTGTTACCTCCGGACACTGTCTTCATTTCTGACAGACCTGAGCTGAGGCCTCCTCTCTTCGGCTTAAACGGCACCCCCCATCGTTCCAGGTGGGAGATCACTTTAGGTTTGACGACGATAAGCCCTGTTTGGAGGAAGAGAAATGCCGATGGGCCGTTTTACTCTCTAGGGATGAAGAGCCTAACTGAAGCGCAGAGCAGGGGCAGGTTTGCCTCAGAGACGTAATGGAATTGTCTGTCGACAGCAGGATGGGAGTTTACTCCCCTGCGGAGGTCTCTGCACTGGGGAAGCGACTAGGGAACAGAGAATAATGAAGGGACGGCCCAATTCTGATGACGTCTACAAGGCGCAGGCCTTTCTCCTGGAAACAGAACCACCTCATGCATGGGCCACAAAGGGCCTGGGACTCCAGGAGCACAGAAACATAGATTCAGAGCTGGAAGCAACCTGAGAAATGGAGTCCAACCCCCCTCACTTTATAGATGAGGAAACAAAGGCCCAGAGAGGTCAGCAGCTATTTGTCCGAAGTGGAATTTGAACTCGGGTCTTCCGGACTCTCATTTCAGGGCTCCACCCATTACACCAAGCTGGCTATCTGGAACCCAACACCAAAGGCAGAGAGGCTGCCCAGAAACCTCCTAGCTAACAACCGCAGGGGCAAAGGTGCCCCAAAGGGCAGAGTCTGAGTCTCGGAGGAAGGCATCCTTACTTACCCAGGGAGCCCATGTTCCTGTAATTCTCCAGCATCACCTCCCTGTAGTGGTCTCTCTGGCCAGGGTCCAGCAGCCCCCATTCATCCTGGGTGAAGGTCACGGCCACATCCTTGAATGTCAGTGGCTCCTGAAATATCAAACAGTCCAACTTGTCCAGGGTCCACCTCCCCTGCCGTGAGCCCATGATGGAGCAGCAGAAGGGGGAATACAGATGGGAATTTCCCAGCACCTCAAGGTTCCCGGTCACGTCTGTATTGCACAGCTGCCCCGTGCCTAGCACTGTGCTAAACGTAGGGGCTCACAGTCAGGGCGGGCCACATTCACAGGCTCCCTCCATAAAGGCCGTCGAGTCCCACCACCGTCCTTTTACAGATGAGGGAAACTGAGGCTTGGACAAGAAGTGACTTGCCCAGGCGGAGGTGCAGTAAGCATAAGCACGTTTTTTCCAGAAGACTTTACGCAGGGATGCTCGGCCCTACGGTTTGGTTTGCAGGCAGACAGAGCCACCAGGCACAGCAGAAGGAATCAGAGGGGGATGTGCAAGAATGGAGGGCTGGCACTCAACTGGGGAGGCCTTTGGAGGCTGTTCTGTCCATCTGTCCTTAAGGAAAGGTTCTCTCGACAGCCCCCGAAGTGTCAGTTCTGCGTCGGGCACGCTGTCTTGGCGTCAAGTCTAGACACGTCTCGTTGCACCTTCTCCCATTCAAGGCTCCCCGCTTTGCCTTTTGGGGCCAGGCAGAGCAAGGCCAATGATTCCTCCCCTACAGGGCAGCCTTTGAGGGACTCAGAGACAAAACTTCCACTTTTCTTCATTCTCTTCTGCAGGCTAAACGTCCCCCTGCCTTCCGGCAGTTTTCACTGGGTGTGAGCGAGACCCCCCAGCCTCCCGGAGACCCTCCTCTGGGTCAGGGAGCCCTTTAACAAAGTCCTTCTTAGATCTCGGCACCCTGAACGAGACACCCTACTCCACTGGGGCCTGGCTAGGGCAGAGAGCGAGATGGCCTTCGCTCCCAGGCCTGGGAGCTTTCTGCAGGGGGCACCTGAGGAAGGGCTTAAAGGAGAGGCAAACAGGTTAAGTGGGGAGGAGGAAAAGCTAAAATGGTTTGAGAGACAGAGAGGGGGGAGGGAAGGAGGGGGAGAGAGAGTGAGGGGCAGAGAAACAGGGAGAGAGAGAGAGGGAGGGAGAGACAGGGAAGAGGGAAAGGGAAAGAGAGATAGGGAGAGGGAGAAAGAGAGAGAGGGAGGGAGAGGGATAAAGAGAGAAGGAGGGAGGGAGACAGAGAGGAAGGAGAGAGAGATGGAGGGAGAGGGGGGAGGGAAGGAAAGACAGAAGAGAGGGAGGGAGAGAGAGAAGAGAGGGAAGAAGGGAGAGAGAGAGGGAAGGAAGGAGAGGGAGAGGGATAGAGAGAGGGAGGGAAGGAGAGGGGAAGAGAGAAAGAGAGGGAGAGAGATGGAGGGAGAGGGAGAGGGAAAGAGAGAGAGAGGGAGAGGGAGAGAGACAGGGAAGAGGGAAAGGGAAAGAGAGACAGAAGGAGGGAGAGGGATAGAGAGAGAGGGAGGGGAGGAAGAAAGAGAGAGACAGAGAGAGAGAGGAAAGAGGGAGAGGGAAAGAAAGGGAGGGAGGGAGGGAAGGAAAGTTAATTTATGCCAGGGATAGGGGTCCACAACTTTCTTCCCACTTCCTGTGTATTTTTTCCCCTTAAGGCATAGGGTTAAGTGACTTGTCTAGGGTCACACAGCTAGTAAGTATGAGTCCAAATTTGAACTCAGGTCTTCCTGGTTCCAAGCCTGGTGCCCTATCCTCTATGCCACCTAGCTGCGCTCTACCACCTGTGTATTTTTCTGAATATCTGGAATCTACATCTCTGCCCCCATAGTAGTCTAAAGAGTCAGAAGCCCTGGTTTCAGGTCCTGCCTCAGACACAGACTGAACCAGGAACTCAACCTTGTGCTTCTCTAAGTAACTCTCTAAGAAAATGAACTCGTGTGGAAGGTGCTTGGAAAGTTAACCTTAGTAGGATGTTGGGAGCTTCTTCCTGAAGGAATTCTTTAGGCCAGAGAAATGGCAGGTCTAGTGCCCATCCCCATCCCCGCCGACCACCCAAGGGCGTCTGTCCTTTGTTCCTCAGTCTAAGTGATGTGCTTTTGGGTCCACACAGACACACAAACACACGCACGCAGAGTAACCCCCAGACTCTGGGCGGGAGCCCCGAGGCATGCTCCGATCCCTCTTCAGCAATGGGGGCCAGCTTTTTAGGGTCCCCTGGCTGCTGGGCAGCCTGGGGCTCCCACCCCAGCTCTCCGGGGTCCCTCCGGAGCGGCCGCCGCAGACAGAGGCGCCGAGAGGCAGGAGGGGGGCGGCCGGAGGATGAAGGCCCCGCGGGGGCTCCTCTCCCGGCCACCTCCGCAGTCTGCTCTGCTCACACCCCAGAAGGCTGGAAGAGCATCTCTTAGCCGTTCTGTCCCCTCCGCTCTGGGCAGAGGCTCTCGCCTCCTACTTTATTAGAGAACCAACCCAAACAGCGAGCACAGGAACGTGCCGGGAATGACTGCCGCGGGGACGGGAGGACGAAGAACCGTGGGAAGACGAGCGCGAAGTGCCGCCCAGAGAGCAGCCGGAGCCACCGCAGTGGCAGCTGGGAGAGTCACGACTATGGAGATGAAGCCGCCTCTTAAACAGTGGGGAAAAGCGCCCCAAACTGGGAACAAAGTTGCCGCCGCCTTGGGAAGGGCTTCCCAGGGAAGGGAACACGCCCTGGGGACAAGACCTGCCAGCCAGTTATGGGGGGCCGGTTATGGGGAGGCTCCACTCATCGTGGGGTTCACAGGGTTAAAAAGAGGTTTATGAATCTCTTTAGAGACAAAGGCAGGAGGAAGGCCGAGGCTGCTCCGTTCCTCACACATGGGCCCGGCCCTGCCTCAGCCTCTCATCTCTCTCGCAGTTCCTGGTGGATCTCCTGCCCCCCCCCCCACAGCCCCCCCAGACAGCCCCCCCCAGATGGCGAGCTCCCCGAGGGCAGGAGGGCTGCCTCGCAGCTCTGTATCCCCGAGCCAAGCCCTGCTCCTAGCAGGGGCTTCATATCAGTGAAAAGGGTGCCGCCAGCCCAGGGAATGCGAGGAGAGGCCCCGGCCCGGCGCACTGCTCCGCCCCATCCAACACCCAAGGGAGACGCAGATCTGCACAAAAATATCCTCGGCTGCTCTCTTGGCCAAGGCAGAAAACCTAAAGTGCCATCTATGTGTGACAAGAGACGCCTTTAGGAAGGCCAGAGAGAGCAGGAGGCGGCACCCGCTCTGGTTCTGGCGACCCTTCAGGCACCTACAAAGGGCGGCGTGGCAGAGGATGAGACAGGGCCAGCCTGAGAGTCAGGGAGACGTGGGTTCGAGTCCTGCTTCTCACACCTACCTGAGGAGGGATCCTCCATAAGCCAGCAACCTCTCGGGGCCCAGACAATTCTCTGAGCCTAGGAGTTATCACACTAGGTGTTCCCTACATTGGTAAATCACAGGTCCAGATAAAAGAAAAGAAATTCCTAATGAACACAGTAGGCACATACTTAATGGGGGCAGCTGGGTAGCTCAGTAGATGGAGAGCCAGGCCTAGAGATGGGAGGTCCTAGGTTCAAACCCGGCCTCAGACACTTCCCAGCTGTGTGATCCTGGGCAAGTCACTTGACCCCCATGGCCTAGCCCTTATTGCTCTTCTGCCTTGGAACCAATATACAGTATTGATTCTAAAATGGGCGGGAAGGGCTTAAAAATAAATAAAGGCTTAATAAACTGAATTAACCCAATGGAACACATTGTCCCTTTCCCCAACAAGAACTATGAAGTATACAAAGAAATCCGGAAAGATGTGTGGGTTGAAAGCAGCAAAGCCTGAGCTGTAGCCTCACGAACTACGATGTATTTTTTTTTTTTAGGAAAGATGGAAAGAAGGAATGAAGACGGGCTAAAAGTGGCAGAACTCTAGGCCAACCTGCCAGGGGCCCACAACAAACAAGCTTTCCTGCCCTTTGGTTCTGCTGGGTTAAAATCTAAGCAATATTTTGTCCTTCCTTTTATATGTTTGTTTTTCTGATTGTTTTTGCACAGGATTGTTAAATTTATAATATCTTTTTTTAAAAAAAACCCTTAACTTCTTTGTATTGACTCCTAGGTAGAAGAGTGGTAAGGGTGGGCAATGGGGGTCAAGTGACTTGCCCAGGGTCACACAACTGGGAAGTGTCTGAGGCCGCATTTGAACCCAGGACCTCCCGTCTCTAGGCCTGGCTCTCCATCCACTGAGCCACCCAGCTGCCACTCCTAGAACTACTATTTCTTTCTTTCTTTTTTTATATATATATATATATATATATATTTTTTTTTTATTTTAAACCCTTAACTTCTGTGCATTGACTCATAGATGGAAGATTGGTAAGGGTGGGCAATGGGGGTCAAGTGACTTGCCCAGGGTCACAAAGCTGGGAAGTGTCTGAGGCCGGATTTGAACCTAGGACCTCCCATCTCTAGGCCTGGCTCCCAATCCACTGAGCTACCCAGCTGCCACTCCTAGAACTACTATTTCTTACACAAAACATTCTATTTCCCATCAAAGTGCCTCTGCACCGGCTGTACTCCAGGCCTGGAATGTCCTTCCTTCTCATCTCTGCCTCTGGAATCCCAGGCTTCCTTCAAAGCTCAGCTGGTCTCCCCGACCTCCTCAGAGATGACCCCGCAGTCACCAAAGATCTATTTGGTGTAGATATGTAGATGGTCGCCTGGGACATGGCCCACGGATGTTCCTCTGCTCTGACCATGTCCTCAACGAGCCTCATTAGGTGAAGCCAAGCAGAGGCACGGACTCAAGACGGACGGATGGACGGACAGAGGGAGGGTCTTGTGTGGGGCCCAGCCAGGAGGCCGTCTGAGCTAGAAAGCAGACAGTATGTGAGCAATCTGGAGAAATAGGCTGGAGCCGGAGGGTCAAGTGCTTCAAATACCAAACAGAAAAGTTTCCATTTTACTCAGGAGGCTACAATCTGGGACTGGAATCAGGGAGACTCGAGTCCTCATCTAGCCTCAGGCACCTACTAGTTGTAGAACCCACAGGCAAGGCAATTAACCCCCCTCTCCCTCAGTTTCCCCCTTTGTAAAACAGTGATAATACACATGGTTGTTGTGAGAATCAAACAGATCATGTTTGTAAAGAGATCATGTTTGTAAAGAACATAGCACAAGGCTAAGCACATAGTAGGTGTGTGTTAGATCCTCTCCAAACGCTCCCCTCCTCCCCTCCTGGGATTCTTGAGGAAGGCCAGAAAAAGGGCACAGCTCAGAGAAAAACACAGCCTTGGCTTTGGGCACAGCAGAGGGGAAAAATGGTGCCTTGCCTTTGGGCACAGCCCAGAGAAAAATGCAGCCTTGGCTTTGGGCATAGCCTGGAGAAAAATGCAACCTTGGCACAGCCCAGAGAAAAATGTAACCTTGCCTTTGGGCACAGCCTAGAGAAAAAACGCAACCTTGGACCTCTATCTCTATCTCTAGGCTGTGCCTTTTTTCTGGCCTTTCTCAAGAATCCCAGGAGGGGAAGAGGGAAGCTTTTGGGAAGGATCTAACCCCTCGGCTCCCTACAAGTAGGTGCCTAATAATTGCTGGTTCTCTTTCCTCATTGGGACTGAAGCTGTGATGTCACTTTGGCAGCTGATGAAAAGGATGGATCGAAGGGGAGAGACTAGAGGCAGGGAGGCTATTTCTGTGGTCCAGAGAGGCCAGAGCTGACAAGGGCCCGAATCAAGCCGGTGGCCTTGTGAATCTCGAGAAGGGAACAGATAGGGGCGGTTGAGGAGCAGGAATCAGCAAGACTTGTCAAATGACTGGGAGGAGGGGGCCTGGGTGAGAGCGAGCCAAGGACCCCTCCTGGGCTGTGACCTGCAGGAACCCGCTGGCAGAATTTAGGAGGAAGGATAACCTAGAATCCCCCTGGCTCCTCAGCCTATCACTGCTCGTACATCACAAAGCCCCGGCCCTGGTCTAGCTCCACCACCTGCCTTTCCTACTCCTACGCAGGGATGCTGGAGGAAGTCCTCCCCCTTCTTTTATGGACATTAGCAGGCTCCCTCCATCGGCTGTGCCAAGCAGGCTTCTCTTCTCTCCTTCCCCCTGGCAGAGGACTTCGCCTCCTCCTCTACTAAGGCGATCACGGATAATGCTAATTTTACCAAGGCTCCAGTTATTCTGAGTCCAAATCTGCCTCCTCACCGTGGTCTTAATTCTTTAGTCTGGAAGCACAAAGACAAAACCTAGTCCCTCTTTTTCAGATGACAACTCTTGAAGCATTTGGAGACGTGTCTCATCTCCTTATACTGCAGGAGGCGGCTGCTGGACAAATACCAGGAGGACCGGATGAGCGAATGTTGGGTGGCGGAACCCCGGAGGGAAACCCACAAAGCAAATGGAGAGAATGACCTCCGTCTCTGTGCAGGCCATCGCCTGCCAGAAGCAGCAACATAAATAGGGTGGAATGAGTGCTGGACTTGGGAATGGAGAGACCCGGGTTCAAATCTCATCTTCGAAGCGTACTAGTTGTTGGTCTCTGGGAAAATTAAGTTTTCCTCATCTATCAAAGGGGGGCATCTCTGTTAAGTACTGACTTCTGAGAGTTATTCAGTTCAATGGACATTTATTGCATTTATAGCAGCCACCTAGAAGACCCAGTCTTAGGGGGAGGACTAGAGATAACATTTACATTCTTTGCCAACCCTAAGTGTTATGGACATGCCAGCGGTTGGCATGATTCAGTCTTCAGGAGGGACCTTGTTTCTTAGAGAAGGGGAATTGGGTCTCAATTCCTCGGATTGGTTTTGACTGGGCAGAGATGCTACAGGATGAAGGAGAGAAATGTGGGTGACATAGAAATGGCATTTTGGGTAAAACTCACCTGGGGCACAGCAGGCAGACACCCAGTTGCCATTCTGTCCTCTTCCTCCTCTGTTCTCTCCTTGGAGAGTTTCCAGAAGATAGAACTAAGAGAGAAGAAAAGAGCCAAGAGAGAGACAGGTTGGACACATACACCAGCACTGCCTGGGGATGCCCCCTTTCCTATTTAATCCCAGAGCCACAGGTGAGACTGGTGGGGACCTCCATCCTGACCTTGTGATGATAGCAGGCTCCTAGTGTCCTGGCCTATGTTATTTAAAACTCTCTGAGTCAGGGTTTTTTCACTTTTCTATTTTGTATTAGTACCTTCCTTTGAGATCCCTTGATAAAGACAAAATAAAGACAAAAAAGATAGACAAAAATAAAATCAAGCCAGGTGGCTCAATAATAATAATAAGTTTATTATTATAATTATTATATATTATAATATATTATTATTAAAAATATTATTTATTAGCAATAATAATATGCCTTTAGTGC
Organism: Gracilinanus agilis; assembly: GCF_016433145.1. Taxonomy (NCBI): domain Eukaryota; kingdom Metazoa; phylum Chordata; class Mammalia; order Didelphimorphia; family Didelphidae; genus Gracilinanus; species Gracilinanus agilis. The sequence goes on from NC_058132.1 coordinate 29,307,720, forward strand.
TCTTCTGCTTTGGAACCAGTGATTCTAACATAGAAGGTAAGGGGGCAGCTGGGTAGCTCAGTGGATTGAGAGCCAGGCCTAGAGACAGGAGGTCCTGGGTTCAAATCCGACCTCAGACACTTCCCAGCTGTGTGACCCTGGGCAAGTCACTTGACCCCCATTGCCTACCCTTACCACTCTTCTACCATGGACCCAATACACAGTACTGACTCCAAGGCGGCGGGTAAGGATTTTAAATAAATAAATAAAATGGAAGGTAAGAGTTTAAATTTTTAAAAACATAAGAAAACCCCAAATGCAAGCCAGGAAAGCTAAGGTCACAGATCACTGAATGAAGGCTGGGATGGCAAGAGCTGGTGGAATTAGGGGTTTCTGAAGGGGAAAGGAGAGCACTCCCAGGGAGAGCTCAGCGGGGGACAGCTTTCCCCCCAGTTTCGGAGGATACACAGATGGATGTAGGCTGAGACCCCACAGTAGCCTCGGGCCAGGGGGTGCTTCCGCGTCTTTCTTCTGCCCTAGGACCTCGGCTCCCTTCCCTCTCACCCCTCACTCCAATTTTCCCGTAGTCTCGCTCCCTGCTCTAGAAGATGGCTCCAGCCCTCCTGGGTCAGAGCCTACTTACTTGGGCTGTACACGCCACGGAGCTTTACCCACGTCCCCCACCTTCCCCCGGTGGGACGGCAGCTGACTACGAGCCGACCTCACTCCTAGACAATCGATCGAAACCAGTTTAAAGAAGCAAAAAAAAAAAAAAGAAAAGAAAAGAAAAAAAGAAACGTGACACCTGGCGGCGGCCGTTCCGCCCAGATGTTGCCACTCCCCAGCCTTCCCAACCTCCCGCTATCTGGGAAACAACTTAATCCTCCCAGTGGCCCTCTCTCGCTTTCTAGAACCTCCCGGCTTTCTCCGAGGAGTTTCGGGTTTATGCAAAGCAACTTATGTAACAGCTTAAGCGAGGCTGTGCCCTCCAAGAGGCTCCCTCCCCCGCCGCTCCCCCCATAGGCGCTCCGGCCCAAGTTCTGGGCCTCCCGGGTTAAAAACGCTTTGTATTCGTTACTTTGGTCATTCCCTTCCCCCAAATGGGTAGAAACTGCTATGTCCGGGCTCCCTCCCCACCCCACGTAGTCCTCCAGAGGAGTGTGTCCCCGTGGGGTAAATCCCTGTCCCCCGGGGCCATTCTGCTCTCTCAACCTACACTCGGGAGCCTGGGACTCCAGGGGGCAGGTATCGCCCAGCCCTGGGGTGCGCCTCTCCAGCAGGGAGTTTGGCCCTGGGCAGCAGAGCGCCCGTCTCTCTCGTGGCGTGCCAGGCAGGAAAGACGCTAGGGGACAAGTGTACAAGGGGCCGCCCACCCCCGGCACACGCCAATACAAAGGACACCCCCCAATACAGTCTGATCGGGGAGGGGCGCCCCTCGGAACCCGCCCAGCGGGAGCCCGACACAGGCATGGATACACACTCACTCCCCCATGCACACGCTCTGGCCACACTCACAATGACACTTAGAAAATGCACACACACAAACACATCTGCCCACAAACCCCCAAAGGAACACACACCCATCCCTTGCGCACGCGCACACTTGCACGCCGTGGGCCACACTCGCAGGCTCTCACTAGGAGCTCACCTTCAGGCGTGTAAGCAACTGCGCCTGCGCAGAAAAGGACCGAGCGGAGGGAAGGCGGGGGAAGAGAAACACTACACTTCCCAGAATCCTCCAGGCGAGACGCGGTTGGTGTCAATTACTGCCCCCAGACTCCATTTCCCAGAAGCCTCCGCGGTGGCTCCTTGTTACTTAGCTTCTCTCCCCCAATTGCCTCCTCGCCCCCATCCCCCTCCATACCACACACAAGCACATATACACATACATGCACCTCTGTACAGACACACAGCTTAGAGAGAGCATTTATTAAGCGCCTACGAGGTGCCGGGAACTGTGCTAAATGCTAGGGATTCAAGTACAAACGAAACTCGTGAGAAGATGCTCACTGACAGACACACCGATCATCTTGGACAATCAGTGCATGGACAGAGAGACAACCTTCTCCCACGCACACACAGGTAATCTGTGAAACACAGAGACGTACAAACGTGAACACACACCCAGGCACGCCCAGGGCTGTAGAGAGCCACACTAACGCCGGCACGAAAGCCCACCTTAGAGGGGAAATCCCTCCGAGGAGAAGGGATCCTGGAATTTCCTTGCACATCAAAATGGGTTAAAGCTTTTGTTCGGTGTTAGAAAGAATGACAAAGTATCCGTTTGCATAAGAAAAACATGCAGATAAAGAGAAATGCAAATGAAACCCACCCAGAAGTTTCCTCCGCCTCCCCCAGAAAACTGCCGAGAGGGCAAAAAGGTGGGAATTGGGGCTGGAGGAAAATGGGTGCAAGCGGGACCCTGCCTCGATTTGACCGTTCTGGAAAACGGGTTGGAGTTGTACCAGAAAAATCTCTACGGTTCCTATCCTTTGATCCAGAAGTCTCCCTACTGGATCTACACCCCCAAGGAGGAAAGAGGGACCCCAGATTTACCAAAGCATCCTCGGATGTGCTTTTTGTTATAGCAGAACACTGGAAACAAAGCGGGGACAGAGAACGATTGGGGAACAGTTGAATATATACAGTGAATGGAATGGAATGTCATGGTCCCGTGCCATAAGAATTCAAAGAATTAAAAAGAAAATTCGGGAAAACTTCTCGGATCTGATTTGGTTCAAAGGTGGGGCATTACCTTAAACCCTTCTGGGGGCTGGAAAAGAGGCCACAGCCCTTAGGTTCCCGGCCTAGTCCGTCTTCCTAGGACGGTCCTTCCCGCTGTGATCAAAAGGAGGGGAGAGGGACATTTTTAAAATTGTGATTATTATTATCAGAATTGATAGGGAAAGGGTAGTAAGGGCTTTTCTTTTTGATTCATCAGAAGGTTCCGGAATAGATTTAAAATGCCGAAAGATTTTTAAAGAGAACAGCTGGGCAGGGTTTTGTCTTCTACCCCCTCCCAGACTGAAGTTCAGAGATCAGAGTGACCTGAATCCTCAAAGCAGCCCCTCGGGTGCCTCTCGGATCTTCCGAGTTTACAGAACAATGGTTAGGAATATGCGGGGGAGGTGGAAGGGGGGAGGCCCGAGAGGCTGAGTTCGGGATAGGGAAGATTGTGTGGGCTGTTATACAATTCAGTCCTCCCCCCTCCCTTGGTCTATTCCAAGAGTTTTGCCTGGGGACACATTGCTGTTCTTCTGTTCCATTGGTCCATTGGCATCTTTCTGGGTGAGATGGAGGGAGACCTCCCAGGATGAGCAGGCACCCTGCTGGCACTGCTACTGCTGCCCCTGTGGCCGCTGATTCTCCGTAAGCTAAGACTGAGACCCAACCAGAGTTGCTACCCATATTGTAGGCTGCAGTCAAGAGTGCTGGAGGTGGATAGAACTTGGAAAAATGGTGGGGAGCAGGGCAGTAGGACCCCCCTTTTTCAGAGACCTCCCTTGCTTTTTGCTTTCAACTCCAAGATCCCAGGCACTCACCCTCTTTCCCATAATCCTTCTTCCCCCTCCCTCACCCCTTCAGCTATGAGAGTGGTCGTGTTTGGGGAGATAAGCTAGTTTTTCCTTTTTTTTAAACTTTTACTTTCTGATTTAGTAACACCCCTAAGACATAAGGGCAAAGGCTAGGCAATGGGGGTTAAGTGACTTGCCCAGGGTTGCACAGCTAGGAAATATCTGATTTGAACCCAGGTCCTTCTGACAGCAGGCAGCCTCTCATGGAGCTCAAAAGTCTTCATGGGGAAACAGTGCAAACAACTACCTACAAACTCATGATTAGAGTGCAGCACCACCTGATGGACAATCCATGCACCACACCTTGATGGTTAATTCACTGACAGCCTCCATTTCTGTAGATGGGGGAAAATGGGGCGAGGAGCCAAGCGTGAGCTATTATTGCTATAGCAGCACCTCAGACATCATCTGGGACACCAGCAAGTGTAAAGCTAGTCCCCTGTCATCCCAGGAATAGAGGACAAAGGGTCACCCACCAGCTCCTCTCTGCCCCTCTCTCTGGGTTGATACAGTCGATTCATTGGCCTCAATAATTTCTACACTTGCAGGTCCATTCTCAGGGTCTCTTCTGCTGATTCTCTGCTGAACTGATGCCATCTGCTGAGTTTCCACTGAACTGCAGATAACAGATGGTGTCTTTCTGCCAAGCAAGGGTCGTGGCTCTTTTAGTCCTTGGAGCCCACAAGCTAAGGATTATTTTAGCTCTTTTGTGATTCGGAGGTCTACCAGCACCTAGCCAACACAGAGTGAAGCTCCTCATTCATGTCCGGCTTTGGCTTTTTTCCTAACTGCCCCTCACTCAGCTCCATCTGTTATTTGATTTGGGGTGAGAAGGTTCTTTTCAATTCCCATCATGCCCTTGGCCACTAGCACTGAATCTGTGCAAATTATTCAGCAAGACTGCAGAGATGAAAGGAACAAATGAACACAGTAGCCTAGTGTGTGATCAATCCAGGGAAAGGATTCCTTATCTAAAAAGGATTGTTGGGAAAACTGCAAGGGACTTTGGCAGAAATTAGGTTTAGACTAACATCTCATATACTATATGACTCATAACTAACTCATATACTATAATAATTTCTTTCTTTTCTTTTCTTTTTTTTTTTAAACCCTTAACTTCTGTGTATTGGCTCCTAGGTGGAGGAGTAGTAAGGGTGGGCAATGGGGGTCAAGTGACTTGCCCAGGGTCACACAGCTGGGAAGTGTCTGATGCCAGATTTAAACCTAGGACCTCCCATCTCTAGGCCTGGCTCTCAATCCATGAGCTACCCAGCTGCCCCTACTATAATAATTTCTAAAAGGATACTGGCCTGAAAAGAAAAATCACAGCATAAGATAAATAGAGGGGGCAGCTAGGTGGCTCAGTGGATGGAGAGCCAGGCCTAGAGATGGAAGGTCCTGGGTTTAAATTTGACCTCAGACACTTCCTAGCTGTGTGACCCTGGGCAAGTCACTTGACCCCCACTGCCTGGCCCTTATCACTCTTCTGCCTTAGAACCAATACACAGTGTTGATTCTAAGGTAGAAGGTAAGGGTTTAAAAATAAATACATAAATAGAACTATGGCCAGAGGAGAAATTCTTAACCAGAGGAGTGATGGGGGTCAATCAATAATCAATTAATAAGGGAGGCAACTGGGTGGTTCAATGGCTAGAGAGCCAGGCCTGGAGGTATGAGGTCCTGGGCGGGCAGTGAAGGGACAGGACTGCTTAGGAGGGGGAATGACTCAGGAAGAGTCAGACATGGCAGAACAACAACATCACCCATCATAAATGGGGGACCCAAGTCCTGGTCCAGGAGGGTGGTCAATGCAGTCACTGTCTCTCTCTCTCTGGTGGCTTTGTATGACACAGGGCAGGAGGAAGCATCCTGACCCCCAGCACTAAACATTCCCCATTGGGTGAAACTGGGCAGTCTTTTTTTCCTTTTTTTAAGCCCTTACCTTCCATCTTAGAATCATTCATAGTATTGGCTCCAAGGCAGAAGAGTGGTAAGAGCTAGGCAATGGGGGTTAAGTGACTTATACAGGGTCACACAGCTAGGAAGTGTCTGAGGCCAGATTTGACCTCCTGTCTCTAGGCTTGTCTCTCAATCCACTGAGCCACCCAGCTACCCCTGAAGACTGGGCAATCTTAACACTTGACCCACACCGTCCCTGCTTTTGTGCTGGGACCCCTGGGAGCCGAGGTAGAAGCAGGGAATGTTCCAAGGCTCAACAGCGGCCTTTTGCTCTTGTTTCCTTTGCCATCTGGCTCTCCCCTCATCTCCCTCATTCCTATTTGCTAACTTGTTAAAAGCAACTCAAGCAGTCGAACATAAACACAGGACTCATATCAGGGGTGGTTGGAGACTATTTTCATTCAGGTTTGGTTTGGCACCTGCCTGGGACTGGGCAGCCAGTGAGGACCAGATTGATTGAATGGGTCCATTTGTAGTGAGGGAGGCGATTAACAGCCTCCTTGTTGGAAAAACTGAAAATATTAAAGAATATTTCCTCTGGCTTATGAAGTCCTTTCTAGATGCCTTGGAAAGGTCTCTTGGAAAGGAAGGCAATAGGTAGAGGACAAAGAGATCTCTCATAAGAAAATGAATGTAGGGTGGACGCTGGAATGTGCACTAAGAAGACCTCTAGTCTTATCTTACCTTATTCCCAGAAAGGTTAGCTCTAGACCCTCTTCTATAAGGGAAGAGCTCTCTTCTATTCCCAAGAGATCTTAGGGGCAGTTGGGTGGCTCAGTGGATAGAGTGTCAGTCCTGAAAATCAAGAGATCTTTAGGTTCAAATCTGGCTTCTGACAGGAGTGCGTGACCCTGGACAAGTCACTTAACTTCAATTCTCTTCTACCTTAGAACAAAGTATCCGTTCTCAATATCAATTCTAAAACAGAAAGTAAGAGTTCAAAAAAAAGTTTTCTAGATACTGTTATAGACTTCTAGGAGGAGTCCATATTGATTCCTCAAGAGGAATATCCAGGAAGCAATGAGACAGTGACTTTATCACTTATCCTTACACTTCCCTCTCTCCCTCCTTTCTTTCCTTCCTTTCTCTCTAAATTTGTGTACTAGTTTTGGGTGTCAGGCCAAGAAGAGAACAGAGAATAGTGATAGACTAAAAGAAAGCTCACAGATTCACTGTTCAAGCCATCTATTTCTTTAGTTCCTTTGCTCAAAAAATTAGCTTTCCATTTCTTTGTGTTTTTTAAAACTCAGTTCAGTGGTTTTAATCAGTAACAAGTTTCTTCGGGAATTTGCTCCCAGCGGCTGTTATTTCAGATCACAGACTTTGCATTCTACAAGTTTAGATGATGTGACTGACACCAGGTAGAATCTAATGTATTCCAAAAAGGAAAAGGAAAAATAAGGGGAAAATCCTTTTCTAATCGATCAACTAATTAACATCTATTAAACACCTGCTGTGTGTCAGGCACTGTTGAGGGATACAAAAAAGGAGGCAAAAGACAATCCCTGCTCTCGAGGGCTCACAGTCTAATGGGGGAAGACAACAAGCAAACAAGTATATACAAAGCAAGCTACAGACAAGATAAATAGGAAATAAGGAATAGAGGGAAGGCTCTGCAGTTAAGAAGGGTTGGGGGAGGCTTCCTATAAAAGGTGAGATTTTAGGTAAGTTTTTTTTTTTTTTTAAACCCTTGTACTTCGGTGTATTGTCTCATAGGTGGAAGATTGGTAAGGGTGGGCAATGGGGGTCAAGTGACTTGCCCAGGGTCACACAGCTGGGAAGTGGCTGAGGCCGGGTTTGAACCCAGGACCTCCCATCTCTAGGCCTGACTCTCACTCCACTGAGCTACCCAGCTGCCCCCTAAAAGGTGAGATTTTAGATGGGACTTAAAGGAAGCCAGGAAGGTCAGTAGTCCAAGCACAGGGAGAGCATTCTAGGCATGGGGGGCAGCCAGAGAGAATGCCAAGAGCTGAGACAGAGAATCTTGTGTCTTGTTCCTGGACTAGCCAGGAGGCCAAAGCCACTGAGTCAAAGAGAGTTGGGAGTAAGACACAAGACTGGAAACGTGGAAGAACACTAAGTCAGGAAGGGCTCAGGAGGCCAAACAGAACATTTTGTATTTGCTCCTGGAGGTAAAAGGGAACCACTGGAGTTTACTGAATTATGGGGGGTTGTAAGTTTGTGATGTGATTGTACCTGCATTTAAGAAAAATCACATTAGTGTTTGAATAGAAGATGGACTGGACTGGGGAGAGTCTCAGGGCAGGTGGATCCACCAGTGGGCTATTGCCACAGTTGTAAGGTACTTTTGGAAACTGTATCCCAAAGTCCCTACTATCTGCTGTAGTTTATTGTAAGAGGTCAGCTGCCTGTTTGTTTGTTAAGGCTTTGACCTCAGGGCCATGCCCAATTAACGCTAGACTTTGGAGACGAGTATAAAAATTAAACTCAATTTTATTAGATTATAGGGTTTTAAAAGGTAGTAGGTATAACAGGAGGGGCTCCCTATCACCAAGGGGATTTCTAACTATTGCCCCCCACTTTCTGATGACCAGAATACCAGGCTACTCTAATCCTCCCTATAACTCACTAAAACCCCAAAATCTCAACTAAATAACCTATCGCTAATGTTCTTATAAACAATATATATAATCCTTAAAGTAAGTCTCCAAATATTTTTGCTTCAGTGTCAGCCAGTCAGGTAACCCTGCCTGAGGCCTAACCAAACCCTGCCTTCAATCTGTTTTTTTCAAAAGGCCAGAGGAAAGATCTTCTTTTCTTGTCAGAGTTTAATGCTAGCCACACAGTCACTCCTCTCTTTTCCACAACTGCCAATCTAGGTATTTCCAAATGTTTTTTTTTTTTTTAAACACTTACCTTCTGTCTTAAAATCAATACTGGGTATTGGTTCTAAGGCAGAAGAGTGGTAAGGTTAGGCAATGGGGTTTAAGTGACTTGTCCAGGGTCACACAGCTAGGAAGTGTCTGAGGTTAGATTTGAACCCAGGAACTCCCATCTCTAGGCCAGGCTCTCAATCTACTGAGCCACCTAACTGCCTCCCCAAATAGTTTTTTTTTTTTTTAAA
>NC_058132.1:29316411-29340309 GCF_016433145.1 Gracilinanus agilis
CTAGGCCTGACTCTCACTCCACTGAGCTACCCAGCTGCCCCCCCCCAAATAGTTTTTTTTTTTTTTAAATTTTAAACCCTTAACTTCTGTGTATTGACTTATAGGTGGAAGATTGGTAAGGGTAGGCAATGGGGGTCAAGTGACTTGCCCAGGGTCACACAGCTGGGAAGTATCTGAGGCCGGGTTTGAACCTAGGACCTCCTGTCTCTAGGCCTGGCTCTCAATCCACTGAGCTACCCAGCTGCCCCCTCAAATAGTTTTTTTAAAGGAAAATCCCAGAGAGTTTAGGACAGCCTGTGTCTTGGACCAAGCTCAGCCCAAAGACTGCTTAGAATCTCCTCAGAGCTCAGAACAACCCTTGGAAACCCTGACTTGAGAATTCCAAGAGATTTTCCTCTTTCATTCTAAACTGGCTTAAGACCATCTGACAGAATTTTTCTCTCCTGCCACTTAATTTATCAGATCAATAATATTCCCAATAATTCCCCCATTCGATCTGATGGGGAGAGAGTATCTCCTCTATTGGATCGAAGCAAACCATGTAATTCTAAATCCATACCTAACCTTATTATCCTATTCCCCCAAAAAACCTTAACCGTAAGCTTATCTTATCCTATTCCTATTCTACACCTAATTTTAACTAACCTATGCTAGGGATATAATTTAGGTAAAAGAGAATTTCAAGAAACAGAAGAAAGAACTCAAAGAAAATACTTGTAAACATGCAAGGCCAAACATTACAAAAATGCAAAATACAAACTTTTTCAAAAATACAGTTACAGAAAACAAATTTGCGGTCTATGCTGTTATAAGAAACACAAAACCCTATCTAACACAAAATTTATTCAAATGAATCAAACTTTACATCTTACAAATACTATAGAACAAAAAAAATTCAAACCAAACTTTTAAAACTATGTTAAAACCTTATGCTAATACAGAAAACCAAAAAGTGACTACAAATAAACTAAAAATTAACTTACTATGCTAAAAAAACCCCAAAACCTTGTAGGAACCTAAGAACACATATACATATGTTTATACACATATATGTACAAATCTACACATTATCTACATGCTATGCATATGTTATGTACATATTTTTACATGCTATGTATAAGTTATTTACATATTAACATCTCCCTTGAGTTAGTTATAAAAACTTTAAAGATTTTCTTTATGAAAGAGATGAAATTTTCCCTGATGTGGTCTCAGGAATATATGAAATCTTCCTCTGAGATAAGACCTCATTGTCTAATGTTCATAGTCATTGTCATAGTCCCATTAAAAGGTGATTAACTCATATCCATTTATATTGTCATGAATACTCATCACCAAGTTATGTTGTTGCAAAGTGTGTGATGTGTGTCCTATATGTTAATGATCTTTTTTGAACTGAATACTTACCGGATATTCAAAGCAATGCCTTCTTCTGTCTTCTGTCTTCATGCTCCTGCAGTGATCGTCTTGTCAGTATATGTGTTGGTTGCAACTATGCATTGATAGTGTGTAATGTTAAAATGGCACAAATAGTCTTACAGTTAGTATCCATAGTCAATCTGTTGTCCTCTTCTCTTTGTTGAAGTCTTTGTTGGTATCACCACGCTGTTGTCATCTCCGTGGTTATCTTCTCTGTTGCCTTCAGTGTTGTTGTTTCCTTTGTTGTTACCATTGTCTTGATCTCGATCTTTGTCTCCTCATTAGTCTTGATTAACCTCTTCACCTGTAGCCATTTTGCCAGAAGACATGTTGCCTGATGTAAAATCTTCCCCTGTCGTTTTTTTAACATGCAAACAATGCATCCACAATTACTTCTCTTGTACCTTGATAGCTGAAGGTGTCATCATAATCGTGTGGAAGGTGCTAGCCAAGCTGGATGTGTTGCAGTAGTCCTGTTGAAATTTTTTTTTAAATCCTAATCTTTTTTTTTATATATATATCCTTCTATATTAATTTTTTATTTGTTACAGGGCTAGGCAATGGGGGTTAAGTGACTTGCCCAGGGTCACACAGCTAGGAAGTGTCTGAGGCCAGATTTGAACCTAGGACCTCCTGTCTCTAGGCCTGTTGAAATTTTTGATGTACACTAAATCCTCCAGTTGTATCGTGAGGAGTGTGAAGTCTAATAGTCTCAATTGTACGAATACACCCATTTCACGCAATTGTTTGATCCTGTGTTGTAGTTCCCTTACATACTGAGCAATCTGTAAATCTCTCCCAAGCATAGATGCGTAAGCTGTTGTGAAAGTTTTTGCCTGCATTGGTGAATGGCCATAGAGCATTTCATAAGGTGAAATGTGCAAGTCCCCTCTAGGTCTTGTCCTTAAATAGAATAATGCCAGAGGTAGAATTTCTGGCCATTTTAAATGGGTCTCTGTACACAATTTCCCTATGATAAATTTTACTTCCCTATTCATTCTCTCAACCTGTCCCAAACTTTGTGTGTGATATAGGACATGGAACTCTGGTGTTATTCCTAGATTCTCATAGATCTGTTTTAAAACCAAATCTGTAAAATGACTCCCTCTGTCCAAATCTATATATTGTGGTATGCCAAATCTTGGAATGATCTCCCTTAATATGATCTTTGCTACAAAGCTCGCTGTGTTCTTGCTAGATGGAAAAACTTCAGGCCACCAAGTCAGCTGGTCAACAATCTACTAGATAGAATTTGAAATTCCCTGCTTTGGGCATATTTATGTAATCAATTTGAAGATGTTCAAAAGGTGTGTGTGTGATAATGGACGACCCCCAAAAGCTGTTTGTTTAAACACATGTTGGTTGTATTGCTGATATATAGAGCAAGCTGAGCACACTTTCCTAGCAACACTGATTATAACAGGTGCTATCCATGTTCTTTTGACAGTATCTATGATAGCCTATGTTTCAAAATGACCATTGGTATGTATTGCCCGACAGATATGAGAGTAAAAGGCTCTAGGATGAATTGGTTTTCCCACTGATGCTACCCAGATCCCACTTTCTTTTCAAGCTTTAAAATTCTGCTTCCATTTCTGAATCTCTTTGTGTGTTTTCCAGAACTATGTTGTCAACAACAGAGAAATTCATTATGAATGCAGGACCCTGTTCTGCTACAAATTTGGCTGCCAAGTCTGCCCTGTGATTGCTTCTGGCTATGAAATCCTCTCTTTGTGTATAGGCCTTGCAGCGAATTACTTCCAGCTCCTTAGGTAGTTGTAAAGTTTGTAGTAACTCATGTATAATCTAAGCATTAGCCACTGTCCTTCCACTAGATGTCAAAAAACCCCTTTGAAGCCATAAGGAATTGACCATGTGACAAATTCCAAAAGTGTACTTAGAATCTGTGTATGTATTTGCTTTTCTGTCTTTAGCAATCTCACACGTGTGTTTCAAAGCTATTAATTCGGCTGCTTGAGCACTCAGGTTCCTAGGTAGTGAGTCTCAAACTCGCTAACTACAGCTGCTCCAGTGAATCTTATCCTTTCTCTCATAAATGGTGAACAAGATAAGGTCAGGGTTGGTCAGGGGTGTGTCTGAGAGATTTTCCCAAAGTCTTTCTGTTAATTACACCATAGTCTCACAGCTATATAAGGGCTCTCCATGTGTTGGTAAATCGGGCAACTAAATGGCTGGGTTCAAGGTGTTATATCTTTTAAGTGTTATGTGTTCACTCCCCAATAACACTATCTTATACTTTGTTAAGCATTGATCTAAAAATGTCTCTGTTCTATGTTTAAGCATGAGCGCCTTGACCTCATGTGGGCAAAAAACTGTGAATGGACATCCCAGCTCAAGGTCTGCAGCTTTGGTAACTAGCAATGTTGTTACTGCCACACCCTTTAAGCATGGCAGAATACCTGTTGCTATGGAATCTAACTGGCCAGAATAATAGGCGATAGGTTGGTGATATAGTTCCAAACTCTGTCAAAATACCTGAAGCTACACCCCTACGTTCATGCACGTAGAGCGTGAATGGCTTTGAATAGTCAGGGATACCTAGAGCAGGGGCTGATAAAATTTCCTCCTAAAGCTTTGCAATTGCTTGCAAAAGCTCTGGTTTTAATATCAGTAGTCCTTTTTCACTATCCCTTATTCAAAGTGTTAGTGGTTTAGTAATTTCTCCATACCCAGGGATCCACTGTCTACAAAATCCTGTGGTATCTAAGATTGCCCTTAGCTGTTTCTTGGTCTTAGGGGCACTCAACTTCTGTGTGTCTGCTATCCTCTTTTGGGAAATGTATCTGCACCCCTCAGATAGCACAAACCCAAGATATTCCACATGGGGCAAACACAATTGCACCTTAGATTTTGAAATTTTGTGATTCCTTTTATATAACTCCAACAAAAGACGTCTGCTATAATGCTGGTGCACTTTGGCTGATGGTGACGTGAGAAGCAGATTGTCCACAAAATGTAAGTTTGCAAGATCTTTAGTTAAAATTTGAGGAAATAGTGAAGGACTTTTGCAGAATTCTTGGGGAAGTCTTTGCCAGGTAAACTGAGTCCCATTCCATGTAAAGGCAAATATATTTTGTGAGTCTTCGTGGATTGGGATGGAGAAAGCAGAACACAGATCCACCACTGTAAAATATTTTGCATGACCAGGAATCGCAGATATTATCATAGCATAATACAACAGGGTGTTTCTTTATAACATGATCATTTGCAACTCTCAAATCTTGGACAAATCTATAGACAACTTTGCCATTTGCATCTAGTTTAGGTTTCTTCACAGGTAATGTGTGTATTATACTCAGAGATACAGGGTACTATTATGCCTTGCTGTAATAGGGACTCTATTATAGGGGTTATCCCTTAAATTGCTTCTTTACTCAGTGGGTATTGTGAAATAGCTGGTGCTGGACCTCCTTTAGTTTTCATCTTTATAGGGACAGCTGATTTTAATAACCCATCATCTGTGGAACTGTGGGCTAAGGATATTAATGAAATTTCATAGATGTGATTTCCTTTACCCTCTGACTCTATTGCATCTAGAAACAACACTGGAAAAGGATTTAGGGATTCTTCAGGTAGTTCTAGTGAAATATCTCCAGTAGGGGAACATACAATAGTTGCCCTGAGCTTACACAAAAGATGTCGACCCACTAAATTCATTGGGGAATTCAGCATAAGCAAAAATGAATGTTCCACACTAAGAGGTACCAATGACACTATTCTTGATGGCAATTTCTTTACTACTTGGAGTTTTCCCATCACACTCACAATTTCCATTGTTCTCACTGCTTCACACTTACCAAGGGATTTCTGCAACACAGATTTCGCAGTGCCTGTGTCAAGCAGTCAGTTGTGTCAAGCAGGCAGTTGTTTAAATGGCTTCCCATCTTCAGGGTAACATAGGGTTCTGTGCTATTCTCAGGGGAATGCACTGGAATAATTGGTGCTAATACAGCAGGATCAGGAAAACTAAGCTTTTGTTCCTGTCCTCCACTCCCTATTTCTTCAGTCACTTCTCTTATATCATTTTGCCAATTCACTAAGTTCTGTTTCATTATCTATATTCACTTCTCCTTTATATTCATTCACTATATTTTCAACTGCAGTCCCCTCTGCATACCTTCATAAGGCAGCTGCCCTATGTTGTCCCTTCTGCACCTCCATCATTTGGGGGTTCTCACCAGCTACCTGTGAGTATTTAAGATGTTCACTCGCTTTTATATAATCTTGCATTGCTCCTAAGTCTGGGGCTTGTGCTGACCCATTGAAACATCTACTGTCATAATGGCTGGGGTAATTTGGCCTTCCATACTGATATTCATTATTAAAACCATTATTAAACCCAAGGTTTCCATTAAATGGTTCCCTGAATCCTTAAATATATTATATCTGTTGCCTCAATTTCCCCTGAAGTTCCCACCATAGTTCCTGAAATTCTGCCTAAAAACCTATCTCCTGATGTAGCAGTCTCTCAATATGTGACCTGGCCTATCACATAAAAAACAGCAAGGGGCTTGTCTGTAACCTCTGGAGTTGTTATAAGCTTTTCTAGGTAGTCTGTTTTCTCTAAGTGCTGCTACCATTTTGTCTTGCACATCATTACTTTTCAACTTAAGCTTCAGGTCTTTAATTTCTTTTGTTAGATTGTCTATTATATAATTCTTTTCATCGGACTATCTACCTTTATCATCCTGGTAAATGTAAGATGCTACACGTCTAATTTCGTCAAGCTCTATCTGATCCCAATTTGGACAGTTACTTCTGAAAAAATTTCGGACCACAGGACATACATTTTTAACAAACTGCCTCCTGATATGATTTACATCTCTATCTCTGCATATCAGTTTTTCCACTGAATCTATTACTCTGTCAAGGAAAGTGGATGAATTCTCTCCCACTTCCTGTCTTATTCTTTCAAACTTGGACCATGTCCCTGGTCTTTTTGAATTGTCCTTCATTGTTTGGATAATGGCCTCTCTGGCTCTAATCAAGACCCTGTATACTGCAAAAGAATTGGCTTCCCAACTTGGATTTTTGGAGGGCCAATCAACTAGTCTAGGGTTCCTATTTGTATCATTGATAATTTTCTTTCTCCCTTTTGGATAATAATTCATCCATTAAAATGTCAAAATCAAGATAGCTCGGATCATATAGCTTAACAATCTTTTAAAATTGTTTAACCATGGCCATTGGTTCGTCATCAAAGCTTGGAGTTGATGCTTTAAAGGAATCCAAATCAGCTTGAGCAAGTCCCTTGTGACATCTTATATGCAGAATGCCATTTTTTGGGGTTATCACTGGCACCTCTCCGAGTGGAAACATTTGTGCTGGGATAGTCTCTAGTGCCTTGGCCTCTTTTTCCACTTTGGTTGCCTCATGTAGTCTATCCATTGCCTCTTTCTCATTTTCCAGTCTGTTCAATTTTGCCTCTAGGTAATTCACCCTAAGTTCACTGACAGTAATTTGTTTTAGGATCATATTTTTCCAGTTGTTAAAAAAGGAAAACCCCAATTTTCTTCACTATCCATAGGGGCAGGTCACGGCATAGCATTGCCGGCAAGTATGCTATTATATCATAGAATATTACCATTAAAAGTCTTTAAGCATTGTGGTATTCTGGGGAATAGTATACAGAAATAACACGGGCAAAAATGTTATATCAAAAAGCCATATGGTGTTTTAGAGGATTGTTCAAACTGCCTTTAAAAAAAAAAACAACAACAACAACAAACTTTGCAGCAAAAGTAGCTTCTTGGGCTTGGAATCAGCTTGGCTGGGTTTCTGTGTTGCAAAACAGTGCCCCCTAGTGAGAGATCCACTGCAATTACACAGGAAAAAATGATCACTGAATGCTATGATAATGGCTGACACGGAACCAAACTGCTTTTCTTAAAAAAAGGTCAAAAGGTAGTAACTTTATCTGTTGTTGCTCGCCAAACTGTAGAATACTTTTAGAAACTGTATCCCAAAGTGCCTACTACCTGCTGTTGTTTATTATAAGAGGTCAGCTGCCTGTTTGTTTGTTTAGGCTTTGACCTCAGGGCTATGCGCAATTAACGCTTGACTTTGGAGACTAGTATAAAAATTAAACTCTATTTTATTAGATTATAGGATTTTAAAAGGCAGTAACATAGAACAGGAAAGGCTCCCTATCACCAAGGGGATTTCTAACTAATGCCCCCCACTTTCTGATGCCTCACGGCATCTCTTCGTTCCTGGATAACCAGGCTACTCTAATCCTCCTTATAACTCACTAAAACCCCAAAATCTTAACTAAATAACTTATCACTAATATTCTTATAAACAATATATATATAATCCTTAAAGTAAGTCTCCAAATGTTTTTGCTTCAGTGTCAGCCAGTCAGGTAACCCTGCCTGAGGCCTAACCAAACTCTGCCTTCAATCTGTTTTTTTCAAAAGGTCAGAGGAAAGATCTTCTTTTTTTCTTGTCAGAATTTAATGCTAGCCACACAGTCACTCCTCTCTTTTCCAAAACTGCCAATCTAGGTATTTCCAAATGGTTTTTTAAAGGAAAATCCCAGGGAGTTTAGGACAGCCTGTGTCTTGGACCAACCTTAGCCCAAAGACAGCTCAGAATCTCCTCAGAGCTCAGAATGTCAGTTGGAAATCTTGACCTGAGAATTCCACTATCCTGCCACTTATCAGATCAATAATATTCCCAATACAGTGCAGGCAATAGGGGATAAGGGTCTGTATAAGGTGAAGCAGCTATGTCAGAGGAGAGAAGGGAGTGTATTCAAGAGATGTTTAAAGAACAGAATTGACAGGTCTTGGCAACAGCTTGGATATGGGGAGAGTGAGGGAGGGTAAGAAGTCTGAGGATGACCATAGTTTGGGAGCCTGGGGGATTGGAAGAGGCACTGACTTCTATAATAATAGGGAAGGAGGAGGGGAGAGAGTTTAAGGGGAAAGATCCATGAAGTTATTTTTGGACATAGTGAGTTAAAGATGTCTACTGGAATCCAGTTTGAGAGGTCCAAAAGGCCACTGGAGATGTGAGACTGGAGGTCAACAGAGAGATTAAGGGCAGGAGAAGTATCTTCAAACTTCCAAACAATACCAGAGTTGGTGATAGTTTGATGCTTGCCTATTTAATGAAGAGCTAAGTTTGACCTAAGCTTTTCTCAATAAGCCTTATACTCCAAGGGTTATTCTCCTGTGTGAAGTCTTATGTTTGATGAGGGATGAACGCCACCTGAAGAATTTCCCACATTCCTTACATTCATATGATTTCTCTCCAGTATGGGTTTTCACATGCTCTGTAAGAGATGAACTATAGCTAAAGGATTTCCCACATTCATTGCAATGATAAGGTTTCTCTCCAGTGTGAGTTCTTTGATGGTGGGTAAGGGATGAACTGTAGCTGAAGGCTTTCCCACATTCACTGCACTGATAGGGCTTCTTACCATTGTGAGCTTGCTGATGTTGGGAAAGGGAGGTACAGTAACTAAAGGCTTTCCCACATACCTTACATTTGTAAGGTTTCTCTCCTGTATGAGTTTTCTGATGTTGAATAAAGGCTGAGCAGTACCTGAAGGTTTTCCCACACTCAGTGCATTCATAGGGTTTCTCTCCAGTGTGTATCCTCTGGTGCTGTGTGAGGAAGGAATTCTGGCTAAAGGCCTTCCCACAGACACTGCACTCATAAGGCTTCTCTCCAGTATGAATTTGTTGATGTTGATTACGGACTGAGCAGTAGCTGAAGGACTTTCCGCACTCACCACATACATAAGGTCTCTCCCCAGTGTGAATTCTCTGATGGTAATACAGGGAAGCCCGTTGGCTGAAGGCTTTCCCACAGTTACTGCATTTATAGGGTTTTTCTCCAGTGTGAATCCTCTGGTGCTGTGTGAGGAAGGAATTCTGGCTGAAGGTTTTCCCACAGACACCACACTCATAAGGCTTCTCTCCAGTATGAATTTGCTGATGTTGCGTAAGGACTGAATAGTACCTAAAGGCTTTCCCACATTCACTGCACAAATAGGGCTTCTCTCCAGTATGAGTTCTTTGATGGTAGCACAGGGATGATTTCTGGCTAAAAGCTTTCCCACATTCATTACACTCAAAAGGTTTCTCACCAGTATGAATTCTTTGATGTTTGGTAAGACATGTGCTCCAGCTGAAGGTTTTCCCACACTCAGTACATTTATAAATTTTCTCTCGATTTTGTGTTTTCTTGGGAGTGACTGTCACCTGCCTTAATTGTTTATCCAGATTCCTCTGTTGCCCCTTTAACTTGTCCAGACATTTCCAGGTTTCTTCTAATTTGGAGTCCCAGGGACCATCCTTCATAAGCCTTTCTAACACTGGAGATGACATTTTGGTTTTAGTCATAAATTCCAAGCCTGAAAGGAATAAAAAAAATAATAAATTCCCTGTTCTCTAAGCTGGGGGAGAAAAAAAGTGCCCTTAATGGAAATGGGAAATGAAAATCAGTGCTTATCAGTGTCATCTCAGAAAGGTCATAGTCAAGGGAGACCTAGGTCTGAATCTAGTTACATCCAAATTCTAATAACTCACTAGTTGTAAGTCACTTGCCTCAAGTTTCCTAGTCTGCAAAATGGGGATAATAAAGCTTAACATAACTCTCTCCCAGGGCTGCTGTGAGGGAAAGATTTTGTATATGGATGATGACTCTAAGGATGGGCCTGATGGGAGCTGATTATTCACATTTACATATATCACATTCTATAAGATCTGAGTTGTGTTTTCTTGTCCCTCCCCCTCCCCCTCCCTAGCCCCAGGTTGTAGACAGCTTGGCTCTACAGCACAGGCAAAGAATAGTGGGAATGGCGAATGGAGGGCAAGTTCCCATGAATGGAGGGCAAGTTCAGTGGTAGTGGGATGCAAGGAAAGACAAGAGCATGAACCAGTGGCTGGAAGACAGGGGAGAGGGACTTTTAGAGGGTCTTCCAACACCTCCATAACCCAGAAATGAGTGAGGATAGCTCACTTCAGGTTTTATAGGCTTTCTGGTGCCTCATCTCACTTCCCTTTCCAAACCAGACTCCTAGAAAAAGCTGTGTACACTTACTGCCTCTAATTTCTCACCTCCCAATCCCCTGAAATCTGGTTTCCAGCTCTACCACTTGACAGAAACTACTTGAGGCAAAATCACAAAATTCCTTCATTCCTTAATCCAAGGGACTCTTCTCAATCGTCATCCTTCTTGACCTCTCTGTAGTACTAAACATTAATGGCTGGTCTGTCCTGGTTTTCTTCTTGGCCATTAAAATAGCTTCTCTCAGTTTCTTTTACAGGTTTATCATCTATATCCTGCCCACCCAACCCAGGGCTCCATCTGAGTTCTCTCCGTTTTCTACAAACTCTTTTGCCCATCGTCCAGCTCCATGGAATCCATGATCATCTCTCACCAGATGACACCCAAATCTACCTATCTAGTATGCTCCTCTCTCCTCTAGTCCTCTATCTGCAATTGCCTGCTTCATATTTCTGGCTTGATGTCCCAGAGGCAGCTCAGATTTCACACAGCCAAACCAGACTCTTCATATTTCCCCGGCCACCCTCAGAAGTGTCCCTGCTTAGGGCAAGGGGTGACCAGTCACTCAGGTTCACAACCCAGGAGTCACCTTTGACTCTCACTCACCTCTCATCTCCAATCAGTTGTTAAATGTTGTTTATTCTCAAAAACCTGTGTCCCAAGAAGGGAGGCTCTCCATTTCTCTAAGAGATACCTAGACTGGAGTGAGGTGCTTGCCCTTCTGAACCTCCTGTCCTGTTCTCCTTCCCATAAGTAGATTCAGTGGGGGTGGTGTGTGTGTGTGGTGGTGGTGGGGAAGGGTTGATGAGCATGCTGGGAAGTGAATGAGCATGATGTTAGGCTTGATCTGGTAGATAAGAGGGAATCACCATAGCCTGTGAGCAGGAGAGTGACATGATTCTATGCTTGCTTTTTTTTTTTTTTTTAAACACTTACTTCTGTCTTAGGATTGAGACTAAATATTGGTTCCAAGGCAGAAGGGTGGAAAGAGTTAGACAATGGGAGTTAAGTGACTTGTCCAAGGTCACATAGCTAGGAAGTGTCTGCGGTCAAATCTGAACCTAGGTTCCCCTGACTCCAGGCCTGGCTCTCTATCCATTGTGCTATCTAGCTGTTCTAACTCTATGCTTTCTTACTGAGAAGATTAAGAGAGTAGAATTACAGACAGAAACAGAGAAATAAACTTGGTTTTAGATGTGTTAAGTGAGCCATCTGAGAAAAGGATCTAGTAGATGGAAAAAAATATGGAACTGGCCTCCAGGAAAAAGTCAGGACTGAAGATTATCAGAAGAAGAAAGGAGAGTTGAAACCACAAGTGGGTGAGTTTATGGATGTGGAATGTCAAATGCTCTGAGCAAAAGAGAGGGCCTTTAGGACCCCCATCCTTAGGACAATGAGGGAAAAAGAGTTAAAAAGATGAGAATGGGAACTACCAAGTAACTTAGGTAAAAATCTTTCTTATTCAAAATGCAATTAAATGTTTAGAGGAGCAGAGGCCTTTAAGACACAAAACCAGCTTTGGCCAAGAATCTTTGGGGCTAAATCTGAGCATACAGATAAAGTTCACTTAACAGAGAGGCTTCTAGGAATGCTTACCTGTACCTACTAAAAAGGGGCCAAAAGGACTGGAGGAGTGAAGGAGTCTCAGGAGAGTGACTAGGAGAGTGAGTTGAGGGGGCCTTAACTCAATGTTCGTTCGTTCGTTCGTTCGTTCCTTCCTTCCTTCCTTCCTTCCTCTCTCTGTCTCGTTCTATGTCTCTCTTTCTCTCTCTGCCTTTCTCTTCCTTCCTTTCTTCCTTTCCTTTACCTTCTGTCTTAGAATTGATACTAAGTATTGGTTCTAAAGCAAAAGAGCTGTAAGGGCTAGGCACCTGGGGTTAAGTGACTTGCCCAGGGTCACACAGCTAGGAAGTATCTGAGGTCACATTTGAAATAAGGATCTTCCATCTCTAGGCCTAGCTCTCTATCCACTGAGCCATCTAGTTGCCCCACTTGGTCATTTTCTCTATTGTTGTTTCCTATTTCTGACCTAGAAGGAAGATTAAGGGGAAAATGCATCTTGAAATTAAAGATAGGAACCTCAAGGCTAGAGTGCTAATCCTGTAACTGGGAGGACTTGAGTTCAAATTTGGACCCAGATACTTCCTAGCTGTGTGACCCTGTGCAAATCACTTAACTCCATTTGCCTACACCTTGCCCTTCTATCTTAGAGATGTTACTAAGACAGAAAGTAAAGGTTAAACATTTTTTTTTTAAAGAAATTAAAGGCAGAGTTTTTATTCCCATGCCTTTGGTCAAGGGGGGAGATGAGTAGAGTAAGATGAGACAATCAGGAGATAGCAAGAAGCCACCTAGGGGCTTCTAGTGTTCTAGCTGACATCAGCTAGGGCTGAATGACCGACCTGTCAATGGTAACAGAAAGCTAAAGTGATCTCCTAAAATGAGAGAAACATAAGTATCTTGAGGGCAGAGACAGTACCATTTTTGTTTGTCTATGTATAGCAGCCAGCACAGTACCTGGCTCATCCTTAGTGAATGGATGAAGTGGATATCAAGAAAATGAATGTATTTTTAAATTCTTTTAACTAATTTTTAGTGTTTTCCCCTATACAAAAAAAAACACACAAGTAATAAACTTTATGTGCTCCAAAAAACAAGTGGACAAAAGCATCAAGGATAACCATAGGAAAAACTGATGAAAAGAAAATAATTCGAGGTGGGGGAGGGACAGGGACTTGGTATCTCAGTAGATAGAGAGCCAGATGAGAGGTCCTGGGTTCAAATATGACCTTAGATACTTCCTAGCTGTGTGACCCTGGGCAAGTTATTTAACCCTCCTTGCTTCACTCTTACTACTCTTTTGCCTTGGAACCAATATACAATATTAATTCTAAGATGGATGGTAAAGGCTTAAAAAAGAAAAGGAAAAAAAGGAAATAGATTTTAAAATATGCCTTAAAACAGTAATTACATAAAACTCTTGTACTGGATTTTAAAAACAGTTCAATGAAGCCAAAGAGAAGCCAGAAGAAAACCAAATAAACAAACAAATAAATAAATGTAAGAGAATAATGTTACTAAAACCAAATAAGGGGGAAATTTTATTTAATAAAAGTAGCTGTGAAAAAGCATCAAAAGGCATGAACAGAGAATGAGTTTAGTCCTAATCCTCATACAAATTAATACAATAAATTTTTAATGGATTGATGTTCTAAATATAAATGGATAGAAAGGGGAAAATAACATTTTTATCTCAATTAGGGAGAAGAAAAAAATCCTTCTACATTAAGTAGAAGGGAGAAATTGGAGACAAAAATAGGTTCAATCAAATAAGAATTTGCACAACAAAGGCAATATAGCCAAAATGAAAACAAAACAATGAAACTGGAAGAAAAAGTTTGTAGTAAATATTGACGACCAAAATCTGACATCAAAACTCTGTAAGGAACAGATACAAATCTCCAAGAGTAATTAGTGCTCCTTTCATTGGACAAAGAGTTAAAGGGTAGTTAAGGAGAGGAGGATGTTAAGAAAAGGGGGATGCTGAGAAGAGGATGGCCCTAAAGAATGAGAAGGCAGAAGTAGAACTAAAGATACATTTGTGTTCATTTCAATCCATGATGACACTCATACTTAATGCTCTCACAGCACGTTAGTCTCAAGGACCCTGAACTGAGTTCCCCGACCCCAACCGTTTCAAGGTGTGGCCTGACAAGCTCTCCCTCTCTGTGGCCCTCCCCTGACAAGCTCTCACTCTCAGCATTCATGGCTTCCCTGGATTTTTCAATCACTCACCTGGATGGGTGCCTCTGCAGTCTTCTTTCTCCAGCATCCATGGCTCGTCCCCTCGTTCCAGGTGAGAAACCATATCAGGCTGGGCTTGCAGCAGCCCTGTTCGTGGGAAGAGAAAGGGGTTGTTTCTGCTTATGCTCAAAGTAAAGGGTCACCTGAGTGCTAGCCCTTGGCCGGGAGGAAGAGAGGACACAGCCTGGAAGGTAGTTGTAATGGGGATAATTTGAGGAAAGGTGTGTGGTAAAAGGGGATTTTGAAAGGAGGTTGTCAGGGACTTGCTAGGTAGGTAATCTAGGTTACAGGTAGGCTGGAATAAGGAGATTCAGGATATAATATGGGCTGAAGGGAACAAAGATCTTCAGGAGAGGAGGAATTAATCTAAACAGGCAAAGACAGCAGGGCTTATAGACTTGGACTTAGCCTTAAACACAGGCTGAGGGAAATAGATTGAACTGAAATTAACTACAGGCTTTAGTTAATTTCACAGGAAGGGACTTGTTTTGAAGTTACACCTTCCTTCAAGATGGATACCCGGCTTCCCTTCAAGCCCAGAGTATGTTAGTTCTTTCCCTCTTCTTCCCTCTCTTAGTAACTAACTGACAAATTAACTAACAGGTCTGTTGAAACACAAAAGGGTTTATTATCTTTAAGGATGATTTGTCAGGAAAGTGGATTGAGGAAGCCCTAACAGTTGTTCACAGGAACCTCAGGTGGGGGAAGGGAGGCAGAGATGGAGTCTGAGCAAGGTCCTGCCTTAGCTCAGCTCTCAAGGTGCTCTTGATGTCTAAAGGGAATAAAATGATGACTAACCAATTTCTTTAGATAAAATACTGCCAAATTATAGTTAAACCCCTCACAGATTTGAACTACTCTCTAATTTACTCTCCTTATTAACTCCACAGACATTTAAGGTAAGGGAAGGAAGGTAGGAAATAAGGTAGGATATAGAAATACAAAGGGTTTATCTAAACTAACAATTCTTAAATAAATATTCCAAAACTAGGCTAAATTTCAATTCTTCAGATAGGTAAGGAAGCAGCTCAGCTGGTCTGAAACTCTCTCCACGAGATTCCCCAAACCAACTGACTTCTCTCCCTCAAGATTCCAAAACCCACAACTGATTCCAGAACTCAGCCAAAGCTTGAAAAAACTATCAATGTACTACATAGTACAAAGGAATTCTAGAGAATGGGAAAGACCTCTTCTGTGCTTTTTAAGAGAGAGGCTCTCTGGGTCAAGGACAGAGAGTTTGTTTGTCTAAGCAGGACAGCAGCTTGCCCCCTGCAAAGATCCCCTCACTGGGAAGGACCCTGAGGAAGAGTCCTTAGCCTGGGGAAAGAGAATAATGAAAGATAATCCATTGGGCAGCCCAATTCTAATTCTACAAAGCACAGGGCTCTTTCCTGGGAACAGAAGTAGGAATACTTTGGGTGCGGGCCCCCAAAAGACTGGGAATCTATAATCCCAGGACTCCAATATTAAGGACAGAGACTATCTCCAGAAGGCCCACAGCTGACAATAATCCAGGAGGCTAGGATTTGCCAAAGGATAGATTCTGAATCTCATAGGAAATTGTCCTTACCCAGTGAAACCAGGTTCCTGTAATTCTCTAGCATCACATCCCTGTAGAGGCCCTTCTGGGCAGGATCCAGCAGCCCCCATTCATCCTGGGTGAAGTCCACAGCCACATCCTTGAATGTTACTGGCTCCTGAAACACCACAAACAGTCTGTTTGTCCAGGGTCCATCTCCCCATCTGACCTTGAGGAGGCCTGTGATGGGGGTCAAGATGCAGAAGAAATAATTCTAACATTACTCAGGGCTCTTGAGAGTTTTAAGTCTTTATTGAGTACCTGCTTTGTGTCTCCTGCAAGACCTTGGGAAGCAGATTCCTACAAGCCTGGAGAAATCTGGAAGCTGGTACACATTCTCAGGGTAAAAGTGGGATTCACCTTTCCAGCAAATCCCAAACCACAGGCTGCCACTGTGAGTCTGGGGAACTAAGTGGGGAGACAGTGGGAGAAGATGGAGTAAGGTCCAGAAGGACCAGAAGTGAACAATTTAGGGGCAACATACATGTGTTTTCTGTGGAGTGAAATAGAGGCTGTCCTATCACTAATATACCTTATTGCCACAAGTGCTTGTATGGGATCTATGATTCTTTTTGTCCACATCTGTGAATTTCCCAGGGGAACTCTGGGTGAGAAAAAACAGAATCAGAAAGATGTTTTGTGGGGACTGCCCTCAAAGATTAGACTTGGTTTGTGTAAGTCTAGTGGCAAAGGGGCTGGGCCGGGGATTATATCTGCTTTGCATACATTCTGTGTTTACATCTCTGTGTTTATACTGTTTGTCCTAGTAGAGTATTAGCTCCTTGAAGGCAGGGCCTGTTTCACTCTTGTTTTTGCATCTCTAGTCCCTAGCACACAGGGGTCACTAGGTGTGGTGTTTAGTCCCCTCAAAAGAGACTGCATCCATTGAGGAAAGGGTTGGTGTTTCATGCTAGACTGTCTGAGAGGGCAGGGGCTTTGTCTTTCCTTGGCATTCCCTCCCTGGTGCCTAGCAAAGGAGGTGCCCCATACCAGACAATTGATACACATTTGCTAATTTTTTAATTACAGTTGAGCCCTCGGTTTTGCTTTTCATGGTTTCAGTTATCCACGGTCAACCTTGAAGGGCTGGATTTCTGTCCCAAAAGTAGTAGCTGACCCCCACCCCCTCTGGGGGTCTTTCCTACTTTTACTTTTTCTGAGTTTTTGTGGAGGGAGAGAGAGGAGTCTGTGGAACTTTTCGACAAGGGGTAGGAGAGGGAAGAGAGAGCATATCTAAATGGAGTAGCAGGTGTGGGTTTATATCCAAGGTAGATCTTGGAATGTATCCTCTCCTGGATATGGGGGCCCCACTGTATTTTGTATGCCTATTGCACTTAGCACAGGCTGGGTATCATAGATATGAAGGGACAGGGTCCTAAGAGGTCAGCTAGTTCAACGTCAACCCTCTCCCTTCCATTTCAGAAAAGAGGTACAAGAGGGCTAGAATGGTTAACGATAAGCTCCAGGTTGCAAAGAAAGTAAGTGACAAAATTAGGATTCAAACTCAGATCCTCAGACTCCAAAGCCAAAGCTCTCTCCCCTGGGCAACGCTGACTCTAGTAAAGGCCACAGAAATGTTAAGTGAGATAAATAAGTGAATGCTGAGTGGAGAGCTGCCTAAAGAATTCATTCTCCATTGGAAGGCCTTGTGTCCTAAGGATGTGGGCTGGGGTTTCTGGATGGGTAAAGACTCCTGGGCAAAGAAGCTTGGGTACAAACAAGAAAGAGGCGTGGATGCACCTGCTGGCATTTCAGACAGGGAGAAAAAAAGCCACCTCACCTGAGAACTGGCTGTCAGCAGCTCAGCAGCCATCCCCTCTGCGGCAAAGATAGAGGCCTGAGACAGCAGAGCTGGGGAAACATGAACGACCATGAAGGAGGCCAGTCTTGCTGTCCACACTCTTCAGTACAGAAACCCCCAACTCCTCCAGAAAGAGGAAGGTCAGAGGGGCTCTCTGGTGCCCCCCGAACACAGCAAGTGCTCAATGATCATTAACATGGACGTAGAGAAAATCCATGGAGACACAGGTTGTTGGCAAAGGGCGTGTGGACGCTAATAAGAGACAAAACTAGATGTGAAGTCTTGGTGGCAACATAGAACAACACTCAGCACAGTGCCTGGGACATAGCAGGTACTTGTTTATTAACAGAGCTTCGAGCTAGCTAAGGGATCAAAGCAATTGCAGAAGCAAAATATTGTAGAATGGAACTTTTCTGAGGACAAGGATTCTCTCTTTTCACTTTTATATGGTTTTCCTCACTTATGCCCAGCACAGTATCTGGCACAAAGATGCTTGTGACTGCCAGAAGGTACGCTGGTCTCTGGGCATCCCTGGAAGAAGAACTAGAGTCTGAGGTGCCAGAAGTCCTCCCTTCCTTCTTTGTGTCCATACCTCAAACACGGGAGCCACAGAATGCCAATGGCAGCTTGGCCAAGTCACTTCCTGTTTCTGCATCTTAGATGACTCAGTTATCAAAGGAGGGGCCTCTAGGGCACCTTCCTCCCTTTAATCTGAGGTCCTCTGAGCATCCAGGATTGCCTTTGCTGGGAAAACACAGAAGGGGATGATGATGCTCATACTGCTCTCCATGAAGCTTTATGAAGGTAGGGCAGGTAGGTGGCTCAGTGGATAGAAAGCCAGGCCTAGAGTTGGGAGGTTCTGGGTTCAAATCTGGCCTGAGACACTTCCTAGTTGTGTAACCCTGGGCAAATCACTTAACGCTCACTGCCTAGCCCTTACTGCTTTTTGGCCTTGGAACCAATACATAGTATTGATTGTAAGACAGAAGGTAAAGGTTTTAAAAAAACCAAAACCAAACTTTATGAAGGGTCAGGTAAGTTTCCATGACTATTACTGCTAAACAATTGGTGACATGAACCTAAACAAAAGCCTAGTCCTGGGAAACAGGGTAGAGACAATGAAAAAGAGCCTTGAGTAATGTTCAAAGCAAGAATATGGCAGGGATGGGTCCTCTGGCCAGTGTCCAACACTGTTGGATTTTAAGAGATGTTGTCTGTTAAGAGAAAATGAGGAGAAAGTCCTCTTTTACTCCTGTCTTCTCCACGAACAAGAATGGGTTAAATGAGAAAAAGCAAAATAGACAATTAAGAAGGAATTTCAGGGGCCTTTGGTGGCATAATAGATAGAGAATTGGGTCAAATTTAGCTTTAGCCACTTAGTAGCTGTGTGATCCTGGGCAAGTCACTAGACTTTGCCTCCTCACCAAAAGGAAAAAAAAAAAAAAGGAATTTGAGTCCAAGATAGTAAGGAACCCTTTGGAGCTTTAGGAGGAGTCAGCTCCTTAAATTCAGTCAAACCCCCTGCCAGGGGCCTGGAAGCAGTTGCAAATGGGATCCTATGAACCATCAGTAATCTTTAGGAAAGAATGGAGAACCAGATAAAAGCCAAGAGACAGAAGACTGACTTTCAAAAAAAGACCAAAGAGTTAAAACCAGTGGAAATGTGCATCGGCTATGGGTGGGGAGAGAGCAGGGGGTGAAGGGGAAAGTAGGAGCATGAATCATGTAACCATGTTAAAAATGAATATTAATAAATGATTAAAAATTTAAAAAAAGACCAAAGAGAGGGATTATGGAACTAATGACCTTGACTTTAGTTATCTGGATAACTCCAGGATAGATCATTAGGCAGCTGGTGATGAGCCCAGAGAAAGCAAAATCATGATTTATAAAGAGCCAGGGACGGCTTCACTGAACACGAGACATGACAAGCCAACATCACCTTCCTTTTTTGGAGATGGTGACTGAACGGGGAGATCAGGGCCTGGTCCCCCACTGAAGTATCTGTCTGGATTTCAGCATGACAGCTGATAAAGTGCGTCACAGTAACATTGCAGACCAGATGTAGAAATGGGGGATGAATGATGACTCAAAGAGGCTAATTTGTGGCTCCCTGAACCAGTGTCCTCAAAGACAGCGGATTAACAGCTGGTGCCAACCTGGCATCTTGTGCCTGTACACAATGGCTACCTACCCTTGGCTCTCTTCTCATCAATATTTCCTCATATTTTTTTAAATCTTTACCTTCCATCTTAAAATCAATACTGTGTATTGGTTCCAGGGTAAAAGAGCTGTAAGGGCTGGGAAATGGGGGTTAAGTGACTGGCTCAGGGGCACAGAGTTGGAAGTGTCTGAGGCCAGATTTGAACCCAGGACCTTCTGTCTCTGGGCCTGGCTCTCTATCCAGTAGCCACCTAGCTGTCCCAATCAATAATTCTTATTAATGGTCTTGAATGGACCCAGAAAAGGCACGCTTATAGGACATGTATCTGACATCTAAGCAAGAAGATGTATTTATGAGCTGAATTAAGATCCTGAGATGGTGGAATGATGGACTCAAATCAACAAGATGAAACTCCACAGCAGTAGCTGCTAGGAGTTGATTTCAAACACACACACACACACACACACACACACACACACACACGTATCAGAGAGACGTCTCTTGACCGTGGCTCGTATGGGCCAGACTCAGTAATAGCCCCAGTGGGATGGAGCCAGAGGTGGGAATGTGCAGCCATGGAACGTGTGACTTATCACAGGAGCGCGGCATCTTGGCCAGGAGGCAGCAATCCCGCTGCCCTCTGGCAGAGCCGAAAGATCCAGGCTCTTGTCTAGCCTCTTGTAGATGCTGCCAAACCACTGATCATGCGGAGGAGGAGGACAAAGACGGGGTCTAGGAAACAGCGGGATTATAAAGAAAGTTCTGAGAACTAAGGAACAGTGATGAGAAGTCAGAGGAGCCAATGGTGGGCCTCCTTGGATCTCCATTTGGTGTTCCTTAAAACATGACAGTTTTAGACTCCATCATCTCAAAAGGGTATCTTCTAAGTCCAAGCATCCATGATTCTCATTCAACTGGATAGGTGTGCCCTGGAGAAGAGAAGGCTGAGGGACATCACTAAATACCTGAAGGAGGAAGCCACAGGTATTCTGTCCCGTTCCAGGGAGCCTAACTAGAACCAAAAAAGGAGGAGGAGGGACAGGAAGGTAGATGTGAGCTCCATGGGAAGATGTCCTAATAATCAGAGCAGCCCAGCAAGAGAAGCAGCCGTGTATCAAACAATCCAGGGAGTTCCCCTTTGCAGGAGCTAAGGCCATTCCTGTCTGGTTTGGGGTGGGTTGGGCTGGTTGACCTCTAAGGCCTCTTTGGCTCCTAAGGTCTAACCACAGGAGCCACTAGAACCAAGAATAAGAGAAGAGGGAATTTGGTGTCACCAAAACGAAGAGAATGTTCTGAGATTGCTTCTGGAACTCAGGACACACAAAAGAAGAATTTGAAGATCTGTCTCCAAGGCTGTCTGGTGATGTGAAGAGTATTCAATGCCTCCATGGTGAATAAGGGAAAAAAATTCACCCTCCTAACTTGCAAGATGCAAGAGGAATGAATATTCTGAGTTTTCTTTAGACATCAGCCTGTGAAGAGATCCCCTTGGGAAAGAAGGGGCAAGGGCCCTCAGGTCCTTTTCTGTCTCCCAGCCTGAGTTTCCTTATTTGTAAAATGGAGCCAACAACAGCTGCTTTACTTATCTCAGAGGATGCCAAGAGGAAACATGTAAGATCACAGCTGTGATATGGGAAAAGTCAAATTCAAGGACCATTCATTTACGCTCACAATTGCAAAAACTTCCTGAGAAAAGTCTCCAAAGTCTGTGTATTGAGAGGGTAGGTAACTGACCTGATAAAGATAACACAGATCATCCTAGCTAGCATTTATTGAAGACTTGAAGGCTGGCAAAACACTTTCTTTTTCTTTTTTTAAGCCCTTGTCTTCTGTCTCGGAATCAATAATAAGTATCATTTCCAGGGCATTAGAGGGGTAAGGCCTAGGCAACTGGGGTTATGTGACTTGTCCAGGGTCACACAGCTAGAAAGTATCTGAGGCCATATTGGAACCCAGGACCTTCTATCTTCAGGCCTGTCTCTCTATCTACTGTAGCCACTGAGCCATGTAGCTGGTCCATAAAGCACTTTCAAATGCTATTTTGTAATCCTCACAAAAACCCTGGGAAGTAGATGTTATGATTATCTCCATTTTATAGATGAGGAAATTTAGGCAGAGGTTAAGTGACTTGCTCAGGGTAACACAGCAAATCAGTGTCTGAGGGTAGATTTGAACTCGGGTCTTCTTGACTCCTAGACCAACACTTTATTCACTGTATCACCCACCAGTTGTCTAGGTATCATCTCAAAGGAGGATGTTCTCCCACTGCAAAGCTTTTTTTGGGGAGAGTGGTATGTCCAGTGGCTCTGGAAGGACCAGATGGAAGGGGGCCAGGATTCCCTAGTCTTTCCAATAATGTCTGACACCAACAGGGTCTTTTCAAAGTTTGCAAAGCACTTCACACATGATCTTATTGGAGCCTCAAAACCACAATGTGAGGTAGGAGCCATTTTTTCTGTTCTGGTCCAGAAGTGTGATTTCATCAGGCCATTGAAGGAGATCTTCACCTCATTGGTAATTTACAGTCTTAGAATGTGGGGGGAACCTCTCACTTTGGGGGCCCTTAACTTTTTTTTTCTTTACCATCTCGATAACTGTATTTCCAAGAGACTTGGTTTGCTTTGTAAATCTATGTCCTTTACGCATTTAAGAACCTGATTCCGAGAAGGAGTCAACAGGCTTCCCTGCACTGCTGCCACAGGGACACAGAGAAGGTTATGGATTCTTATCTTAGAGAGTTGTCTGGGGGTGGAAGTGGAATACTGAAAAGTTAAGTGAGATTAGGGGCAGGACTTGAAACCAGCTCCAGCACTTCCAGTGCTTCCATTACCTTCCATTACCTTCCCAAGACCAATCAACCCCAACTGCTCATTCACTCCCACCTTTACCCACATCCTTAATTCTTCTGTTAAGTCTCACCTTTCTTCTCAAGAATTTGGGTCAAATCCTTGTGCTCCGGATGCTGGGGCCTCCCGTGGGTCCCCCTTGGCCCAGGCAAGGGGGTTGAGAATTGCTTTGATCCATTCTCCGCTCTGTCATGTGGATCTCTGGGCCTTGTCTTGAAGCCCCGGCAAGAGGTCCCGGGGGCAGCTGTGTCCCCTCCTTGGAGGAATCCCTGAGGCTCAGGGCCATCTTCCTCCCCCTTCAGGTCCAGGGACCCACCTTGTCCTGGGGGCACTGGGACTTGGAATGACAGAGGGGTGGCCATAACTCAACCTGGGCCCGGGGCGGCTATCTAACTGGCAATGGCTATTCAGATCAGATGTTGATTGGAAGGGTCCAGCAGTATAAAAGGAAGTCCATTCCGATCTACTCCTGAGCCCAGAGGAGGCCCTGCAAGGACCAAAGGGCCCCCCAGGGGGGCACCAGGTAGGCAGCAATGACCTCTTGGGAGATCCACAGAGCTCCTGGAACTATGGCATCATACACAAAGACACACGTGCACATATTTAGGAGGAAGGACTTCACGGAACACAGATGACACCTGTCCAAAAGGGACACACACAGACTGCTCTCACTTGGACCCTTCTCTCACAATGAGAAGGGGCTGGGACGCCCCCCACCCCCCTCTCTTAGGGTCACACAAGCACAGCATACACCTGTAGGGCATAGACATACAAGTGGCCACTTAGACAAAGACACAAGGACTTCTATAGGTGCTTGGGGGGAAAGACCCACCTAGGGGTGAGGGGGAATGCAATAGAGGTGGGGGGAGTGACATAGGGGAGGGGAAGGAGAGGAGAGATGGAGGACAGGAAGGATAAACTGGAGGAGAATGATGGGGGAGGGAGGGGAAGAACTGGGGAGAGGGAGGAGACTGGGGAAGGGGGAGGTGTGGAAGAATGAATTAAGGAGTGGGAGGAGGGATTGGGGAGGGGAAAATGAATTAAGGAGTGGGAAAATTAAAGAAGGGGAGGAGGAATTGGGGGAGTGGGAGGATGAATAGAGGAAAGGGGGGGGGTCGGGGAAGGTTAAAAGATGGGTAACGGATGGACAGTAGGTGAGGGCACAGCGACTCCTCGTCCCCCTTCCCAGATCCGGCTGCGGCCACAGGCCCTATTCAGGGTCGGCCTGAGGTGGGCCAGAGGA
>NC_058132.1:29345047-29369314 GCF_016433145.1 Gracilinanus agilis
GGGGGGGGTCGGGGAAGGTTAAAAGATGGGTAACGGATGGACAGTAGGTGAGGGCACAGCGACTCCTCGTCCCCCTTCCCAGATCCGGCTGCGGCCACAGGCCCTATTCAGGGTCGGCCTGAGGTGGGCCAGAGGAAGGGAGGGGAAGGACCCACACACACACACACGTCCCCGCCGGGCACCTCGGGGCCGAAATCACCTCAGCCTCGGTCGATCAGAGCTAACAAAGAGGACAGTCTCTGCCCCGACCCCCCCAACCCTCCAACTCCCGCCCCTGCCTTGCCCCCTGCGACGAAGCGTTTGCGCGAAAGAGCCCATCGGACTACGACTCCCAGAATCCTCCAGCAGCGGAGTCTCGCTCTTCGGTTTTCCCAGAGGCCTCAGCGGCGCACGGTTTCCGGCCCAGGGCCAAGGAGGACGGGAGTCTTTGGAAGCTGACTATGGGAGCTCAGAGGTGCCTATCGGTAAGGATTCTGGGAAGGGTAGTCCGAGAGCCCGCTCGCCCGCAGGCACTGGAGGGAGATGCTTTGAGACTTCTGTTCCTGTTTCATTTTTTTCAGAAACATCCCTTTGTGAAAGCTACAAAAAGTCCAGCGATATAAAAGGAGAAAGGACCTTCCATACCTGTCTCCTGAAAGATCACTGCGATTTCTTTCTGACAATAACGTTTCAGTTCTTAAGGCCCCAGACCTCAGACCAGGGTCTCCTCCACAGAGAAGCGAGGGATGCCTATGATGGGATGGCAGGGACAGGTAGTTTTCTGGAGACCCGAGGTCGGGCGACCCTCTACAGTAAGTGTAGTATTCGAGTATGGGCATGGCATTTTAGAAAGGATACTGACAAACAGGACAGTATTGCAGTGAAATTTGGGTGTTGGAGGATTTCTGGGTCGTGCCATAGTCAGTTAAAGGAAAAGGAGTATTTATCTTGAATTAAATTTACAGTGGGCATAATAGAGGTCTTGGGCTATTGGATGAATTGGATGTAACAAGGGGAAAGGGCAGAAACAGATATTGTTCCTATTTAAGGAACAATGCATCTCAAAGTAAAATGGATAACCCCCAGAGGTAGTGGATTGGTTAACTGGAGGTCTTTAAGCTGGGGAGAGGAAGGCATTTTTTGGTATGTTTGTAGAGGGGGTTCTCCAGGCGGGTACCAGGATCTAGATAGCCTCTGAAAAGTCCTTTTAAACTTGAACATTATGGAAAAAGGAAACAAAGGGGAAAGAAGTCTATTACTCAAACTCCCAACTGTGACACTACCAAAATAAAACAAAAAACCACTTGTACTTTATTCAAAGAGGGATGGACACACTAAAGAAAAAAAATGCAATGATTATGATATTCAGTTCCCCAAAAGCTACCTGTATCTGATATGCGTGTCTTTTAACAATGAGGCCTCTTTAAAACATTAAATAGAGGGGGCAGCTGGATAGCTCAGTGGATTGAGAGCCAGGCCTAGAGATGGGAGGTCCTAGGTTCAAATCCAGCCTCAGACACTTCCCAGCTGTGTGACCCTGGGCAAGTCACTTGACCCCCATTGCCTACCCTTACCATTCTTCCGCCTTGGAGCCAATACACAGAAGTTAAGGGTTTAAAATAAAAAAAATTAAAAAAAAAATAATAAAACATTAAATAGAATCCATATGAAGGAAGTTTTTTTTTTAATGTAAAATAACATCAAGGGATCAAGGATGAGAATATTGTTTTATATATTTATTTTAAAGGATTACATATATAGACAACTTAAATATATAGTTCTGAGAAATTTCAACAAAAGTTGCAAGTCTTGTAACATGTTCTCAAATCTAATCATTTTCTAGAATTACCTCAGTCTTGATTTTTTTCTTTAAAAAATAAAAAACTTGGGGGCAGCTAGGTGCCTTAGCGGATTGAGAGCCAGGCTTAGAGATAGGAGATTCAAATCTGGCCTCAGACACTTCCCAGCTGTGTGACCCTGGGCTAGTCACTGAACCCCTATTGCCTAGCTCTTACCTCTCTTCTGCCTTGGAACCAATATACAGTCTTGATTCCAAGATGGAAGGCAAGAGTTTTAATTAAAAAAATATATCAGAAACTTTATAGATATACACCCTGTTTGCCTGAAATGTAATCTCCTGTGGACGCATTAACTTCTCCTCATCTATATCAAACCCAAATTTACCTTCCTTGGCCATTGTAATTTCTACTTGGTCCAAAGATTCCAAGCTGAAGTCTTTCATCAATTGAGAAGACACTGAAATCTTTTGTGGGTTCATATTTTCACAGAGGTAGAGGCCACAATCCTTAATGTTCTCCAGGGTCTGAAGGGTGAGTCCCTATATTGGTAGCCCACCTGTAGAAATATACCTAAAGCCTGTACTGTACCAGGGCAGGGGTTCCATGACGCTCTCCCCACTCTGCTGCCTACCTGGGGTGGGCAGGGACCAGGGGCTGGCCTGCTGCTTAAAGGCTAATGGACACAGATATTCTAGGACGCAGGCCACCACGGCTACCTAGAGTACTACTCTGTGACATCTTGACTTCAGAGTATTAACAGAATGTTAAGTCAAAATGAAATCTAGGCCACGTTCAATGTAGATATGCTCTGCAATGAAGGTTTTGGTGCTTGGTGAGGGCTGCACGCCTGCTGAAGGCACTCCCGCATTCGTCACAGCCATAAGGCCTCTCACCAGTATGAATTCTCTGATGTTGAGTAAGAAATGTGCTGCGGCTGAAGGATTTCCCACATTCATTACATTCATATGGTTTCTCTCCAGTGTGAGTTCTCTGATGGTAATAAAGGGACTGTCTCTGGCTGAAGGCTTTCCCACATTCGCTGCACTCGTAGGGTTTCTCTCCAGTATGAGTTTGCTGATGACGAGTAAGGAATGTGCTCCGGCTGAAGGCTTTCCCACATTTGCTGCATTCATAGGGCTTCTCTCCAGTATGGAATCTTTGATGTTCAGCAAGGGATGAGTTCTGGCTAAAGGACTTCCCACATTCACTGCATTCAAAGAGCTTCTCTGTACTATGAATTCTCTGATGCTCAGTAAGGTATGTCCTTCGACTGAATGTTTTCCCACATTCACTACATTCATAGGGCTTCTCCCCCGTATGTGTTTGCTTATGTTGGGTAAGGGAGGCATTGTAGCTGAAAGCTTTCCCACATATACTACACTTGTATGGTTTCTCTCCAGTATGAGCTCTCTGGTGATAATAAAGGGATGAGTTCTGGCTGAAGGCTTTTCCACACTCACTGCATTCATATGGTTTCTCTCCAGTGTGAGTTCTCTGATGCTGGGTAAGGCACGTGCTGTGGCTAAAGGATTTCCCACATTCATTACATTCATAAGGCTTCTCTCCAGTGTGAATTCTCTGATGGCGAATAAAGACTGAACAGTAACTGAAGGACTTGCCACACTCATTACATTTATAAGGTTTCTCCACGTTATGAACCCTCTGATGTCGAAGAAGGTTTGAGCTATCGGTAAAGGCTTTTCCACAGTCATCACATTTATAAGGTTTCTCTATGGTGTGGATTCTGTGATGCTGAATTAGGGACGAGCAGTACCCAAAAGTTTTCCCACATTCGCTGCATTCATAGGGCTTCTCTCCAGTATGAATTCTTTGATGTCGAATCAAGGCTGAGCAGTAACTGAAGGATTTCCCACAATCATTACATTTGTACGTTTTCTCAACATTATGGATTTTCTGATGTCGAAGAAGTGTTGAATTATCACTAAAGGCTTTCCCACATTTATTGCATTCATAGGGTTTCTCTAAAATGTGAATTTTCTGGTGCTGGGTGAGGGATGAGCAATATCTGAAGGTTTTCTCGCATTCATTGCACTTATAAGGTTTCTCTCCTGTATGAATTCTCCAGTGTCGAATAAGTTCAGAGCAGTAAATAAAGCCTTTCCCACATTCACTGCATTCATAGGGTTTCCCCTGACCTCCCTGACTTATATTTAAACCGCTCTCACTTTCTCTGATTTTTCGTCCTTTAAACTTGGAGAACAAGGGGCTACTGCTTGAGAGTCTGTCCACCATCAGGCCCTGCAAAGATCTTTCTCGAGAAACTCTCTGCTTTGGAGTTCTTGTCTTGGTCTCAGGCCTGGTCTCTGAGTCTGAAAGGAAAAAAAAAAAAAAACCAACCCAAAAACATATACTTTTGTTCATGGTGTGAAGAGAAAAGAAACCACTGCAATGAAAAAAAAATAATAAAACTGAAAATAATGCCTAGAGGCTATAAGCTTTTCATAGCTCTGAAATCCATTGAGTGCAATTTGGTAATCTTGAAAAATACTAGAGGACAAAAGAGGAAAAATGAGCTGGGGACAGAAGTATAGAAGGACCCATATAGTATATGAGATAGAGAATGAGTGCTTGGATGGCTGATATGGAAATATGGTTAGCATGACTTCCCATGTGTAATTGTTTTCTGGCTGTGTGACTCTGGACAAGTCACTTGACCCCCATTGCCTAGCTCTTACCACTCTTCTGCCTTGGAACCAATACACAGTATTGACTCCAAGATGGAAAATAAGGATTAAAAAAAAATTAGAACAAATTGGAGCAGCTGGGTGGCTCAGTGGATAGAGGGCCAGGTCTCAAGCCAGGAAGTTCTGGGTTCAACTCAGACCTCCGACACTTTCTTGCCTCTACTGCTCGTCTGTCTTAGAATCAATACATAGTATGGAAGGTAAAGGTTCAAAAAAGAAAATAGACCAAACATATAAGACACAGTCATTGAGCTAAAGGAGTTTATGAACTGCCCAGGAAGAAAAGTAGTGGGGCTCTCCTCACTTGAGTTAATCAAGCAAAGTTTGGAAAAATACTTGCCAGATATGTGGTGTATGTGTGCATATTAGATATTGTGTGTTTAGGTATTGTGCATATTAGATGGCTTCTGACTTCCCTTCTGGTTCTGATATTTGGCAATTCTCTGAAGAAAAAATGTTCTATTCTAGTGCAGAGCTGGGCCAAATCTGGCTAGCCATCTGATTTTCTATAGCCTGTGAGCTAAGAATGGTCTCTACAGTTTATCTATTTTAAACCCTTCCCTTCTTGTCTTAGAATCTATACTAAGTACTGGTTCCAAAGCAGAAGAGCAGGAAGGGCTAGGCAATTGAAGTTAAGTGACTGGCCCAGGGTCATATACAGCAAGGAAGTGTCTGAGCTCAAATTTGAACCCAGGACCTCTGATCTCTTGGCCTAGCTTTCTATCCACTGAGCCACTTAACTGCTCCTGGTCTTTATATTTTTAAATACAACTGTAAAAAGCTAAAATCATTCTTAGCTCTCTGACTGTACAGAAACAAAAGGTCAGGCAGCTCCATTTGGCTATATTTTGCTGACCCCTGGTCTAGGAGGTGACAGAGAAGGCTGGGCTGCTCTGTATCATTAGGCAGTGTTAGGAAAGCATGTCTCCTCTGAGGGAAAAGCAGGTGGGAGTAGATGCTCGGACTTGGCTCTTGGGTTGAGAGAGAGAGCAATGAGGCCCGTCTTTGCATGTTCAGAGGAGGGGACTTCAGATGCCAAATGACAATCAGGTTACTAGTCTTTGACACCTATTATGTGCAAGATTCCACAAAGAATCCCAGAATTCCAGGGTTAGAAGGTGACATCTAATCCAACTCATATTGCTGCGTCAAGAATCCTCCCTTTTGGGGGCAGCTGGGTAGCTCAGTGGATTGAGAGCCAGGCCTAGAGATGGGAGATCCTAGTCAAATCTGGCCTCAGACACTTCCCAGCTGTGTGACCCTGGGCAAGTCACTTGACCCCCATTGCCTAGCCCTTACCACTCTTCTGCCTTGGTGCCAATACACAGAATTAACTCTAAGACGGAAGGTAAGGGTTAAAAAAAAAAAAAAAAAAGAATCCTTCCTACAACATTCCTGACAAAGAGGTTTAAAGACTGAGAGAACCAAAGATTAGGGAGAAGTGGGAGATGGAGGACAAGCTGTGGCTGAGAATCCATAAGGCAACAGTCATCTGAAAGGAGGAGGCAGTAGAGCTCCTCTGCTCCACTCCAGCTCTGCCCTAGGCACCTGAGCTTCTGACTGGAGACCAAGACTAGCCCTCCATCTTCACACCATGCTCCCATATTTCCCCACCCAATTTTCCACCCCCAGCTCCAGGAACTATAATCCAACCAATCCTAGCAATACTCTGAAGGACTCTACACATTGGTCCTGTGAGATCCCCCAATGGAAACAACCCTGGCTCGCCACTACTCCTTCTACATGTGCTGTCTTTCCCCCTGGTCTTGGCATGGCACCTGACCCATAATGAGGACTTAAAGGCTTGTCCATCCATTCCCTCAAGGGTGAAGTCAGGGATTGGAAGCCACCTACAGTCATGGATATTAAGCACCACTGACTAAAGGCACTCTGCTGCAGCCAGGATGCCGTTTCTGTGGTTCATGATGGTGGCAGGGCCAGAAGCTGTGCTGGGCTAAAAAGGATGATAAACAGGCCAATCTGAAAGGTTATGAAGGGTCTAAGATATGAGCTCTGATGACTTCTAATGCCACCATCAGGCGCTCCCTGAAATAATGACGCTGGGAACTCACACTCCCTCCTGCAGTCATCTCATCTTTGGATAGTACTAATTGTCAGGGAACCACCACTCCGGGCCCACAGACTGGTACCCTATTAAGAGGCCAGGGAGTGCATAAGGGATATATTTGGAAACAAAGGTGAGGCAAAAAGAAAAAATTTCTAAGAAGATGAGAAACAGCTTAACTAGACACTTGCCAGTGAAGGATCAAAGATATGGGCAGATGCTGACATTTTGAGAAGTCCCCGATTAGCATTTCAAAGTTGCCACGGGCCCTGACTGACCGATCTGTCTTCCTGTGGCTGTACTTTCCTGGCTATGTTCACTCACCTGGACAAGCTTTTCTCTTCTCAATTCCCTGTAGGCTCCAGGGGTCTTTCCTTTGTTCCAAATGGCAGATGACATCAGGTTTGGAAGCCACGAGCCCTGCTCATGAGAAAAGGTATTGCAATTATTTACCAGTTAGCTTATTTCTAAAAATCCATCACATTTCTGGCAGCCACGAAAATCAGTGATGCTCTTGTTCTATCCCAGAAGTCTTAGAAAGGGTTTTTGTTCATCTGGGCAGCCCCAGTAAGTGATGTGATGTGTAAATGGCCAAACTTTAATCCTCCCGAATTTCTCTGGATCTTGTTCCCCCCTTGAGGGGGTTACGTAAAGAAACAAATTATTAGAAAGGATCCTGGCTTAGAGCTCAGAAGGGGAAAGAAAGCTGCATCTTCAGAATAAGTGTCTGGAAATCAGTAAAGCGGGGAATTAAGCAGCCAGACAACTGAGAAGGGGGACATCAAGGTCAAGATTGGGATAGCTGCTGCTGGAAGGCTGAGATTCTCAATCAAAGTTCCAAATAACAGAGCTTGACAGAAAACTGGAGAACAAACTGTAGACTACCCAAGGCCACATCTCATGAAAGCAGACACACTGACAAACTGGTGCCTGATGATGTGGTCTAAATCTTCTCAAGAGCACCAGCTTCCTTGTAACAAGGGAAGAGACACCGCCGTGAGCCAGGCGGGAAGGGACACAAGATCATGACTGACCCACTGGCTATCCGGATCCAAATGACAGAGGGCTAGCTTTCTGACTATCCCCATAGAATTCTGACCTCGCTTCTAGTATGGGGAGAGAAATCTTCCTTAGGAGAAATGAAATGTATTAGCCAAAAAAAGAGACCTGAACTTGATTTTCTTTCAATAGTGAGATTCTATCACAGATCAAGATACAGAAGATGATTACGCCTTGGGGGTTGGGGAAGCCCCAGGGTACCTGGGTGGGGGGGGGCTTGAAAGAACACCGGTGATCCTTGGGTTAAGAAGTAAGTATCACAGGAGCATCTCTTTTGGTGGCTCAGAAGAATTAGTCACCGAGGACGCAGAGAGGTGCCTGACTGAGACTCAAGACCCTGGAGCCCCAACTTTCAGGTATAAAAATTAGGCAGCTAAAAGCCTCTTGTCGGCTGCTTGTTAATGGGAGAGACAACTGCTTGTTGGCCAAAACACTCGTGACATAACCTGTCCTCATGGAAGAAATCAGGTGGTAATTACAAGAGAAGCAAGTCATAGGAACTGTCTAGTGTAGGCCATGCTGACCTTAGCCTCAAGGTAAGTGATAGGCCCCTGCCTGCTTGCCCAAGACTCTCCCTACAATAATGGCCTCTTTCCCTGGTACGTGGTAAATTCTCAGAAGAAATGGTTTTTGCATTTGTTTTCTTTTGAATGCACGCTTGAAGATAACTGGCCAGAGAAAATGACAACTTAAAGTTATACTTAAAAAAAAGTTACAACTAAATAATGGTTGCCCACAGTGGACAGGCCAGTGGGGCTCTGGGGCCAGAGCTGTCTGGACCTGGGTTGATTTGGCTCTCCTTCCTGGGAGCCCTTGCTGCCCTGGTGGCCTGTGTTATGGCCGTCTGTATCATGTGAGCACTTTGCAGACCCTTCGACACCATAAATATGGTGACCATCAGTAGCAACACTCTTATTCAGGCTTTCGTCCGAGTCAACAGTCAAAAACAAACGGACCCTCGACTTATTTTTTGCTAAGGATGAAGGGGAGAAAGTGGTATATTTGCAAAGAGATCCTAGGAAAAATAATAAGAAGAAGATTGTTCCCTCTCCTGCTAGGCTCCCAGAAACGTGGAATTTTCCCCTCTCAGGGCCCAGTAAACTTCCTGTATTAAGAATACCAGATACTTGGCTGAAGGAAGGCGCAGGGACCATGTCTCACCCAACACAGCTCGGAGCACAAAGGAGAAGTTCCGCCCAAAAGGTCCCCATGGGTCTTGGGATCACAGAATTAGAGTTGGAAACAGCCTTCGAGACTGTCTCATTGAACCTCCCCGTTTTGCAGATTAAGAAATGGAGACCCAGAAAAGGCAGGGATTTGTCTATAAAGACACAGGTAGCAAATGGCAGATAATTCAAACCCAAGTCCTCACTCCTGGTGTGGTGCTTTCCATTGCCCACTCTGAGTGGTTGGGTGATAGAGGAACAGAGGACTGACACCTTATGCCAACTAACTCTGGTGGGCCCTGGTCCAGGCCATCTCTGAGGAAAGGAAAGAAGACGGTGTGTCGGGAGGCATCCAGGTGGAGGAGAACCCTCAAAAGTGAGGGCTTCTTCTGAAATGCCCCATCCTCCAGGGCTCCCTAATATCCGACGGGGCTTCTCTGGTGAAGAACAGAAGGACGATGCCCTCTCATCTGACCTACGGGCATCCCTGCAGGTGAATACCTTCTCCGGGAGAAAATCCTCACTGGCAGTGGGCATCTAGTAGGAAATGAATCAGCTCCCTTAATCAGCAGGGAAAGGACCAGCTCATCTCTGAAGAAGCAGCAGCCCTTCGCCATCAGGGAGGGAAGAGGGAGAAATCCATGCCGAGAGAGTTACGATAAGTGGGAGAGTTTGTCCTCAGCAAGGGAATATTGTACTTCCCTTTGGAGAAAGGAATCTCTTTCTCTCCCAATTAAGAAAGAGATAAGAAAGAGGCTTGTCCCCAGCTACTGGGAGGAAGCCTGACCTACACAAGACGGCTCCAGATGGAGACGAGAAAGCAGAGAACCCTGGAGATGGGATCCCAGGTGCTCAGTGAGTGGCTTGATAAGGAAAAGTCCCTCCCTAACGTCCTTCTTATAGGGTGGATCAAAGGGAAGCAGAGGAAGCCAGAGAAACATTTCCCCTCCTTGACACTTGGACAAGCAGGGTCTAAAGTGCTCTAGGGGAGATGGAGGAAAAGAGAGGCTAGGAAGAGCCCTAATACATGCACGTGCCTGGAAGTAGGAGGTATGGTGGAGAAGCTATGGCCACTTCCACATCAGAAAATGTACTTTGGGGGTTCCCAGGAACCAGTTTTTAAAAACCTGAGATGAGGCGGCAACTGGGTAGCTCAGTGGAGTGAGAGTCAGGCCTAGAGACAGGAGGTCCTAGGTTCAAACCCGGCCTCAGCCACTTCCCAGCTGTGTGACCCTGGGCAAGTCACTTGACCCCCATTGCCCACCCTTACCAATCTTCCACCTATGAGACAATACACCGAAGTACAAGGGTTAAAAACAACAACAACAACAACAACAACAACAACAAAAACCTGAGATGGGAAGTCTAGAGTCAGAAGGACCAGGGTTCAAAACTGGCAACAACAACAACAACAACAACAACAACAACAACAACAACAACAACAACAACAACAAAAACCTGAGATGGGAAGTCTAGAGTCAGAAGGACCAGGGTTCAAAACTGGCCTCGGACAATTCCTAGTTGTGTGACCCTGGATAAGTCACTTATTTTGCCCAATTGCCTAGCCCTTACCATTCTTCCATCTTGGAACCCATACATAGTACTGATTCTAAGATAGACAGTAAGGCTTAAAAAAACAAACAAAAAAAATAGAATGTAGGGGCAGCTAGGTGGCCCAAGGGGATAGAACACCAGGCCTGGAGTCAGAAGGACCAGGGTTCAAATCTGACCATGTGACCCTAGGCGAGTCACTTAACTCCAATTGCTTAACCCTTACCATTCTTCTACCTTGGAACCCATACACAGTATTGATTCCAAGACAGAAGGTAAGGGTTAAAAAAAAAAGAATGCAGGGGTAGCTAGGTGGCCCAAGGGGATAGAACTCCAGGCCTAGAGTCAGAAGGACTTGTGTTCAAATCTGGCCTCAGACACTTCCTAGCAGTGACCCTAGGCAAGTCACTTAACTCCCATTGCCTAGCCCTTGCCCCTCTGTCTTAGAGTTGTTATTAAGGCAGAAAGTAAGGGCTTAAAAAACAAACCAGAAAACCTGAGAACCCTGGGAAAGTATGAGAAGGGCATCTGATGTAACAGCTGCCAGGAAGGCAGCTCCCATCTGTATAGACCCAACTCCACTCTTGGCTCTCGGGTTCATCTGCCCAACCTGGTTTTCAGGAATTTAAGGACACAAAAGAAAGCCTGAAGGAGTCTAAGACAGCTCCGGGGGAGTCTGACTGTGTCCCCAGGGGCTGACAGAGGCCCAGAAAGACAGTGGGAGGAACAAGAACTCAGGCCAGCAGGATGGAGTCCTGCCCCCTCCAGAGCTCTCAGCCCTGGGGAGGGCCCCTGGCATGGGGCCCAGAGAAGGACAGAGCACTGGGAGCCAGGCATCTCCAACCCTACCAAGCCAGGCCATTCTCCTGGCAATGGAAAGGAGAAAAACTCTCTCTCTGGCTTGTGGCAGGGAATGTCTTTTGCCTGAACCCCCGGCCCAAACCCAGCTGGACTCTCAACAGGCCTCTCAAAGCCCCCCTGATGGATGGGCGACTCCAAACCCCAGAGGAAAGCTGTCCTTACCCAGGAAGACCAGGTTCCTGTAATTCTCCAGCATCACCTCCCTGTAAAGGTCCCTTTGAGCAGCAGCCAGGTGCCCCCACTCGTCCTGGGTGAAGTCCACGGCCACATCCTGGAATGTCACTGATTCCTGAAATACCAAAGACATTCCTGCTCATGCTGCCCACACCATCCCCTCCCTGCTAATTCAGGGGTGAAACAGGCCCTGAAGAAATGCTTTTGCTGGGCACGAGACAGCACCCTCAGCACCTGCGAGATTCCCTCCAGCTCCGAAGCTTGTGGCTAGGCCGCCATGGGCAGGCGGGAGGAAAAGCATACGAGGCTGTTCATGTACCGCTGGTGAAGCTGCAGATGGGCTCGCCCCGCCATTCTGGAAAGCCATCTGG
Organism: Gracilinanus agilis; assembly: GCF_016433145.1. NCBI lineage: Eukaryota > Metazoa > Chordata > Mammalia > Didelphimorphia > Didelphidae > Gracilinanus > Gracilinanus agilis. Next base: position 29,356,778 of record NC_058132.1, read on the forward strand.
AGTCATGCGAGAAAATGCACGATGACTGGGCTCAAACCCCCGAGGAGCGATTGCAGCAAGAAAGGCCCAGTCTGTGCACGATTATTCACAACAGCAACACTTTAGAGTGTTAGTTCAAAAGTTTGGAAACATCCTACAAGCCCAATTGGGCAACCGCTGAACTGGGGAACGTGGGGAGGCTGTGGTCCTGGCTCCACATGAAGAGGATCTGGGTTCAGATGCTAATATGTGTGTGACCTTGGGTAAGTCATTAAACCTCGCTGAAGTTCAGTTTCCTCAGCTGCAAAATGGGGTTCTGGATTAAACAGCTTCTCAGGTCGCCTTTAGCTCTAAATCTATGATCCTGGGATTCCTGTAGCATAAAGGAAGATGAAGATGAAGACCCTATAGATACACAGGAAGACTTGTACAAAGTGATTCAGAAAAAAGAAAGTGGAGGGGCAGCTGGGTAGCTCAGTGGATAGAGAGCCAGGCCTAGAGATGGGAGGTCCTAGGTTCAAATGTGACAGGTTTTTAAAAATCCACTTCATAAGTATAAAATAAATTATGGTTAATTAAAGGCAGCTGTGTGGCACAGTGGCTAGACTACTGAGTCTGGGGTCAGGAAGACCTGAATTAAAATCTGGGCTCAGATACTTACTAGCTGTGTGACCCTGGGCAAAAAACTTAACCCTGATGGCCTCAGTTTCCTCATCTGTAAAATGACCTAGAAAAGGAAATTGCCAGCCATTCTAGTTCTATTTGCCAAGAAAACTGGTGTCACAAAGAGACGCAATAGAAGACTACTAAAAGACAACAACAAAAATGGTTAGATAACAATAAGTATGCTATATCATGTTACTTACTGCCTTGAGGAGAGGACAAGAGAGGGAGGAAAAAGAATTTAAATCACAAAATGTCAGAAAACAAATGCTAAAAATTGTTTCTGCAGACAATTGAAAAACTAGGCAATAAAGTCTTTGGGGAAAAATTAACGAATGGTTAATGACTGACTAAAAAAATGTAATAATAGGTATGAAAAAGATTTGGAGATCTTGGTAAGCCAAGTGCTTAATGTGCCTCAGGGGTGAAAGATGGCAGCCAAAATATCCAGTGGCACCTTGGGCCACACTCAGAGAAGCTTAGCACCCTGGAATAAGGAGGTTCCAGTCCCTCTGTCCTGCTCAGACCACATCTGGAGTGTGGCATTGTTTAATTTGGGGCATCACATTTTGGGAAGGACATCAATAGCTAGGTAGTGGGCAGAGGGAAGGTGACCAGCTTGGTGAAGGGTCTTAAGATTCAGCCTTATGAGGAAGATGAGCCGGAAGAACAAAAGATATTCAGCCCCAAGAAGACTCATTAGTTGTCATAATTCAAAGGGCCATCATGTTGGAAGAAGGGTCAGAACTCTCTTGCTTGGTCCTAGAGTCTAGACAGAAGAATAATTGGAAGAAACTACAGAGAAGCAGGCTGGAGCATAATGTAGAGAAAAAACTGGCTAAAACCTTGAGCGATTCTAAAGAGGAATGGGGGGCGCCCATCTCCGGAGGTCTTCGGGCAGAGCCTGGGTGACTGCTCCACTCCCTATGGATGTCTGTTCAGAGAGGGGTTACGCACGATGGCTACCACGACTTCTTCCAACTCCGATTCTGTGAATGTGTGGCCCACTGAAAGATCTAACCATTCATTCAGGGAGGAAGCTGGGTTACCAAGAACTTGGAGACAGCAGAGCTCCCAGGCACGAGAGCGGTCAGAGGTGAGGAGACCAGAGACGGTGCAGTGACTTGTTCCTGGAGGGCCTGGACCCAAAAGAGGGGGTCATGTTGGTGAAAGAAGGCACAGTCTATAGTGAAGGTTCTCTTTGAAGGCACAAGACACGGTCTCAGTCCATAAATTCCAAGGAAATAATGCAAATTATTGTGTAACAAATAAGGATCCCTGAAATTGAGGGAAGTTATTGTTTCCATTCAATCTAACTCAATAAACACTTTCCCCCCCATCTTAGAATCAGTACTGTGTATTGTTTCCAAGACAGAAGAGTGGTGAGGGCTGGGCAATGGGAGTTAAGTGTCTGAGGCCAGATTTGAAACCAGGATCTCCTGTCTCTAGGCCTAGCTCTCAGTCTACTGGGCCACCTAGCTGCTGCCTCAAGAAACACTTCTTAAGGATCTCCTCTGCATAGGACACTGTGCTGGCCTGAAAATATACCAACAACAAAATGACACAGTCTTGGACTTCAAGGAACTAATGGTCTATCTACTAGGGGCAGATTAGATGTGACAGGGCAAAGTGCTCTAGGGAGAACGGAGGAAATTCTTCTTTTTTTTTTTTTTTTTGGGTGGGGGGGTAGTCAGGAAATGTTCCCAAGAGAAGGTAGTAGTTAGTCCAGGCCTTAAAGGGGCAGAATTTCAACAGGCACAGATAAACAGAGTTCTTTCCAGCCATAGGAAACTGCTTAGACAAAGGCATGAATGCTGGAAAATTGGCATTAGGAAGATGAATATGGCAGCCAAGAGAGCTTCCTGAATGCTCCTCAAAACCTATTTCAGCAAAAATCTAAAATTCATTCCAAAGTGGATAATGGTCAAGAAACTAGAATAATGATGAGAAACTAGGGCAAACATAACCACGTCCACCCTAGACTTGCACAAAAAGTCATCCAGAATCCCAGGGCAGTCAGGAAGGAGTCTGCCAGCAAAGGCAGGCCAAGGTAAGCAAACCCACCTGCAGCTTCCCAGCAGGTCCAGAGACTAGCCAGACAAATGTCTGCCTCTGGAAGCAGCAAGAATTGAAGGCTCCTGCTCAAAAGCCTGAGAATGGTTTGGCCTCAGTGGCCCTAGGGAGTGTCAATGACTAATGTGGGAATAGCTCAGGTGATCAAGGCTGTGAGCGTTTTAGTTCTGGGATACCTTCAAGGCCCCTGAAGACCCAGTGCTTTAAACCTGAAAAAGGCAAAGGCACTAAATCCCAGTAGGCAGAGGTCACTATAGACACCTAAGTAAACCAGGCTGAGGCCATGTAGAACAGATGACTCTATCCCAAAAGTGCAGCAAGGAGTGGAGCCTAGGTTGGGGAAGAAAAGCCTAATTCAGGAACTTAAGCTAGAGATATGAATAAATAAACTATGATGCCAATATATATAAAAAAATTCTTAAAGATTTAAAGATGTTCAAAAATCTGGCCTAGAAAAAAGTCACTACAAGAAGGGACTAAAAGGAAAAGAGGAATTTTCCAAAAGGACTACACGAATACTTAGAAGAAATAAAGTAAAAATTAAAAAATTAAATTAAAAATAAAGCAAAAGACAAAAAAAAGAAAAAGAAAAGTCTTGGAGGGAGAAAGTAGAAAGAAAATAGTTTAGAATGGAAAGGGGGCAAACTTTACCCAAGAAATGGAATCCTGAAAACCAGGACCGGTCAAACAGAAATCAATGACTCCATGAGACAGCAAGAGATATTAGAACAAAGTCAAAAGATTGAAGAAATTGAAGAAAATGTAAATTATCTGATATAAAAAATAACTGAGCTGAAAATGGGTCAATGAGAGAGAACTTAAGAATTACTTCCTGAAAACTATGATTAAAAAAAGCCTGGATACTATATTTTAAGAACTTATAAATGAAAGCTTCTCTGATCTATTAAAATCAGAGTGCAAAATGAAGGTAGGAATAATTCACTGACTGCTTCTTCTACTAACTATAGAAGACATTATATATTGTTATATAATAGGCAAATAAAAAAAGCAAAAGATACAGACTTACATCCAAGAAGAGTATACCTAAAAATAATAGTACAGGGGGGGAAATGGGTCTTTAATGAAATGTAGAATTTTCAAACATTGTTGATAAAAGGACAAGAGTTGTTTCAATGGGAAACAAAAGAAAGGTAATTTATATGAACAATTTGAATAGTCTTTTGATAATGTAGCACTAACATTCTAATGTGGGGAAAGGGAACAAATATTCCTTCAGAGAATGGAAGAAAGCTAGATGGGAAAAACAGAGGATCTGAGAGTAGATTTGTGAGGGTTTTAAGAGAAGAAAGAGGAGGGAAGGGTTTTTTTATTTTTTTTTATTTTTTATCCTGGGACTCCATTCTAGGAGCATAGGGCCACAACCAGTAGGCAATGGGTCGCTCAGGGTCACCCAGCTGGGAAGTGTCTGAGGCCAGATTTGAACCTAGGACCTCCCATCTCTAGGCCTGGCTCTCAATCCACTGAGCTAGCCCAGCTGCCCCTACTTTAGGTTGCAGTTTCTTTAGCAGATGTAGTTTTTACAGGGTGGGGTTGCTAGCCCCACGCCCAACCCTCCTCCTTTTTCATCCAGGCTAGGGACCATCCTTAGCCAAAAGGAATAAACTAATGTAGAAAGGATGCAGAAAAGTTAGAATGCCTATACAATTTCGGTGGGTGAGCAGAAGGGTATGTGAACATGGAGTGAGTGGTAGGGGGGTGGGCATCAGATTAATCTCTATCTTATCTGAAACAGTCAAAGGAGAGCTAAACAGCACAAACATTTGATGGAGAAATTCAGTACTTCAAAATCGACAAGGGAATAAAGGGGGAAGGGATGAGGTTAAATGGCTACTATTCTCTCCTGGTTTTCCTGCTCCTTTTTGTTTTCCTTTGTTAGATAATCCTCCAGATTAAGCCCTCTAACTATAGGGTCCCTCAAGTTCTATCTTGGGCCCTCTTCTTTTCTCCCTTTGTATGACTTTACTGGGTGAGCTCATCGGTTCTCATGAATTTAATGATCATCTCTATGCTGATAATTCTCAAACCATCCTCTCCCATATCTACCTCTCCCAGTTCCCCAGGTTCTCAATCTAGGAGTTGTCCATGACTCCTCACTATTTCCATAGCCATACCCCCCATCCCCATATTCAGGCTATTGCCAAGGCCTGTTGATTTCACCTTTACAGCATCTCCCCCAATACATCCCCTTCTCTCCTTTGACATTGCCCCAACTGTTAATTGGAATTTGGGAAATGCCATCTAAAAGTATATATATATTTTCTATGGACACGTGGGAATTATCAAACTACATTTCCCGTGGTCCAATGGGTTTCCGGTTCCGGTTCTTTGGGCGTGGGGACGCCTGCGTCACCACGCAGAGAACAGTTTAAAACGAGAGGAAATCCGAAAGTAAGCCCTCTTTAGCTACCTGGAGGCGCACCATACGAAAGGTAAAATGCCTGAGGCAGGAGTTTTGAATTCTTACCAGCGCGCGGTCTAATGTTTTATCTCTATCAGCATGGCTTTAATTAAAATACTAATTTAGATATTTATATCAGTCTTTATTATTTTTAATCGTAACACAACCTTAGTGCAGACCCTGGACCTCACATCTGGACCATGGTACTAGTCTGCTGGAGGGTCTTCCTACCTCAGATCTTTCCCCATACCAATCCATCCTCCATTCAGCCACCAAAGTGATTTTCCTGAATCACAAGTCTAACCATGTTACTCCTCCTACTTCAGTGACTCCCTATTGCCTCTAGGAGCAAACACAAAATACTGTTTGGCCTTCAAATCCCTTCATCACCTGCTCCCTTCCCAGTCTTCTTACACTTTACTCCCAGCTACGGAGTCTTTGATCCAGTGACAGTGGCCTCCTGGTTCTTACACAATCCAGGCTCTCCATCTCTCTGCTCTGGACTTTCTCTCTGGCTGTCCTCTAAGCCCGGAACACTCTCCCTTCTTAGCTCTAATGACTGATCTCTCCGGCTTCCTTTAAGGCTCCACTAAAATCTTACCTTGTACATGAAGCCTTCTCCAATCTCTCTTAAGTTCAGTTCTTTCCTATTTATTCTATCTATAGATTATCCGTACATTGCTTTTGCTTGCTGTCTCCTCCAGCAGAGTGTGAGGTTCTTGAGGGCAGGGATTGTCTTCTGCCTCTTTTTGTAATCTACAATGATTAGTACAGTGCCTGGTGCATAGTAGGTACTTTATTTTTTTATTGACCGAAAGGGAAACAAATGGGAATAGTTCCAAGCCCAATACATGTCTTAAGCCTGAAAAGAGGACGAGGATTAAGCATTTATTAAATACTTTAAACGAAGGGAAGAAAAAGATTAGAATCTAAGAAGGAAACCCAGGTGATCTGTTATTGTATTAGAATATTATTACACTGTATGAAATAGTGAAAGAGAGGATTTCTGAGAATCCTGGGTAATACGAAACAGAGTGCTCAGAACTAGAACAATTCATAGGATGACATGAAGGAAAGCACATTCGAATGATGTGAGGACTTTAATCAATGCAATAATCAATCATATCCCAGAGAATCCATTATGGAGAACATTAGTCAGCTCCTTAGGGAGAAGTGATAGACTCAAGGATCAGGTCCTACATTTTTGGAAATGGCCAATGTGTAGATTCACTTAATTATGCTTATTTTTATGAAGATTTTTATGAGATGTGAAGGGGGAATACCAATAATGATGCCAAAAACAACCCCCAAACCATTTTTTTAAACCCTCACCTTCCATCTTAGAATCAGTACTGTGTATTGGTTCCAAAGCAGAAGAGTGGTAAGGGCTAGGCAATGGAAGTTAAGTGCCCAGGGTCACACAGCTCTGCAATGTCTGAGACCAGATTTGAACCTAGGACCTCCTTTCTTTAGGTCTGAGTATCAATTCACTGAGTTACCTAGCTGCCCCCATCTCTAATACCTTTCCTAAAAAAATGTACAAAAGAGAAATGAAGGAAGCTCAGAAAAGAGTGCAGACAAGCAGAACGTGGAATTCCTTATAAAGCAAGTGGTGTGAATAGAAGTCCCATGGTTTCATACAATCTTCTTTAGTGGGTTCATGAAAAGACTTTTTTTTTAAATGTTTACTTTCCATCTTAGAATCAATATGGCATATTGGTTCCAAGGCAGAAGAGCAGTAAGGGCTAGGCAATGGGGGGTAAGTGACTTGCCCAGGGTCACACAGCTAGGAAGTGGCTTGAGGCCAGATTTGAACCCAGGACCTCCCATCTCTGGGCCTGACTCTCAATCCACTAAGCTACCTAGTTGCTCCTCTACTCTGCATTCTAAGGGAGACCAAGAAGACTGATTCCTCGGTGCTCCACCCCATGACCACATGTGGCCTTCTGACTAGCCTCTAGCTCCTTTCATTTTTAATCAGGGTCCTTCATCTGAATTGTCCTCCCTGAATGTCCTCCAGTATCCTCCAGGCACTGGCCCCTAGACCCCTGCTCCCATTAGAAGACAACGTACCCAGCAGTCCTAGGCCTGGCTCTCAGCTACCTCTTTCTATCCAGTCACCCTCAAAGACATTGTCATCCCTGTTGATGACCCCCAAACACTCTACCTATAGTTTTTGGATTTCTGAGCCTCTTGAATAAGGCCACCAATGACACCAAACCCGTGCCCTCAGCCTCACAGAATACTATTCTGCCTTGAAAAAATTCTGGGGAGCCAAGAACAAGGCAACAGACCTAAGAACATGCCAAACAGGACTTATATCTTCTGGTACAGCAAATAGGGAAATCTGATCTTCTTGAACATGCCTATTTGGCACAGGGTTTTGTTTCTCTTTTTGAGAGGTATTTTCTGAGGGTGGGGGGGCCTAATGATGGGGCTGTCCCAAAAAAAAGAAAGAAAGAAAGAAAGAAAAGAGGGTCATTAAAGCATTTCCTCAATGTGCAAAAGAGAAAGAAGGACAGCAGTAAGGAAGCACAAACAAGCAGGACAGCTTTGAAAGTTACATGCTGAATTTATTACAAACTGAAGATGAAAAGCCAGCTTCACAGAGTGGAGATTCATGGCTTCACGTACAATCCTCCATGTCTGCTGGAGATGTATATAGAGATACTTGTTTTTCAGAAAGGATGGTGAGGCTTCCAGAAAAGCCAAGGAGAGAAAACACAGTATAGCAAAGGGAGAAGCTAACTGGGGGTCAGGAAGACCTGGGTTCAAATCTGGCCTCCACACAGGTCTCTGGCTTCAGCCAGACCCTCCATTCATTGTGCAGACAGTGATCTCCCTGGCACTTATCCACAAGCCCCAAGTGATTGCTGGATGTGATTTTGCCTTCCTGCCTGCCTTTTATGGTCTCTTCAATGAGAGTCATACTTCCTGAGGGCAGGAACAGAGCCTCATTCCTGCACTGAGCTCAGACAGTGGCCATGGACATATCTGCAGGATGAATGGGTAAAGGTTGGATGGAGAGAAGAGAAAGCCTAAGGAGGGTAATCAGGCAAGCAAAAGAGACTGCCCTATAGAGTCCACCATCTACCAAGAGCTTCTGGTCCTGAATCTGGATGGGAAAAGAGAAGAAACCCAACTCACCCGAGAGCCAGCCCTTGGAGACCTTTCTTCTTCTGTGACTTCCTCTTGATGAAGAGTGGAGTCCTGGAAGGAAAGATCTAGGAGAGAAGAGAGGAGCTGTGAGAGACAGTCATGGTGGCACCAGCACTGGGTGTGACAACCATCAGCACCGCCACCATACACCTGACACTCTGGTAGGTGCCCCTGCCCTCATGGAGCTTCCAGTTTCCTTTGGGCGCACCTCCACTCCTGCTCCCCACATTGTCAGGACTCCACCTGCCTTTACAGTCACAACCGATGGAGGGAAGCAGCTTAGTGTATCCACTGAGGTTGAATTAATAACTGTTCCCACAGGCTGGAGATCTGAATATGCTATACAATGTCACTGTCTGCTTTAATACAAGCTTAGGGACCAGCAGGCAGGAAGTAAGAGGCTGGTTGTCCCCTGAGCTACTCAGGTCGGATCTTGAGGACTGTAGACTCTGAACTGCTTTTCTGTTACAAGGGAAGGCTGATGGGAGGCAGGGGTTGGGAAGAGGCGGCACAACTACAGATCTGACTGTGGGGCAAAAATAAATGGAAGCAAAAATCTACTTTAAAGAATTGAATATAGATCTAGGTACCAAATTGAAAGAATGACACAGATGAATTCAATCAATTTCTGTGCTGTAAGAAGTGAGGAACATGAAGAATTCAGAGAAGCATGAGAAGACTCATGTGGATGGATAGAAAACACTGACTGCCACATTTAAAGAACTACCACCTAATGTACAATCACCCAAAATAGATATTAAGTAATTAGAATGAACCAACGTGACCCTGGAAAAAAGTGGGAAAATGTGCTCCCCAGCTCCCCCACTAACCTCTTTTGCAGAGGTCAGGGACTGTGGGTAAGAAAGATTGCACACACTGTTGTCAGACCCAGTCAGTGGGTTGGCTGGTTTTGCTGCCCTGTTTTTCTCCCTCCATTTTTTTAAAGTCTTTTTTTACAAGGGGAGGGTTCATTGGAGAGGGGGAGGGATATATTTGGAATTGAAAGTGATCAAAAACCAAAGAGATCAACAAAGATAAGACTAAAAGGAAAGAAAGCTTTTGATCAAACCTCCATGGGACGGCAACAACCTGGATGGTACAGGGCTTGAAAGGGTACCCAAAGGGATGAGGAGTGTTTAACCTAAAAAGGGGAAGACCTGAATCTTGGTCTTCAGACTCACAGAAGGAAGTCCATCAGCCCAAACCAGATCCCTTTGAGTTGGTGTTACTGTCCCTGTTTTATTTATTTTTTTTTATCCTTTTTTTTTTTTTAAACCCTTACCTTCTGGTGTGGTATCAATTCTAAAAATGAGGAACGGCAAGGGCTGGGCAATTAGGGTTAAGTGATTTGCCCAGTGTCACACAGCTAGGAAGTATCTGAGGCCAGATTTGAACCTAGGTCTTCCTGATGCTCTGTCCACTGAGCCACCTAACCGCCCTATTGTCCCTGTTTTCTGTTTTTCAGTAGCTTCTCATGGATAGCACTTAAATGTTAAAAATGATTCTGGAAAAGAGATTAGGCCTTTGTGTTGTGGCCAAATACAGAAGCAGTTCCATCTCTTTTAGCAAGGAAAGCTAGCTTTTCACCTTCCTTACTCAAAGGATGGATAACGAATCCATTCTCTGAGTCCTCTGGAGAAATCAGCTTCCACAAGACATTACCTTTGGTATCAAAGAGCCTGGGTGGCCTAATGGAGAAACTCAGAACAAGGAGTCAAGTGGCCTGGATTCTTTTCCTGGATCTAACATTAACTTGTTGTGGGATCTTATGAAATTCTCTCTGTAGCTTCAGTTTCCTCATTTGTTAAAAAAAGGGCTCACAGCATCTGCCTTCCCTGCTTCACAGAGCTCCTAGAAGAACAAAATGAAATCATGGATACACCAAAGGCCAAATTAGATTTAAAGCCAGCCCAGCAAAAAAAAAAAAAATTCTTTGGAGGATGAGGTTTCCAAGTGGGTGGGGACACACTGGCCCCATCCACCAGCCTCAGTGACCTGGAATATCCCCAGGCCTGGAATGTTCTCCCTTGCCAACTCCGCCTACTGACTTCCCTGGCTTCCTTTAAGTCTCAACTAAAATCCCATTTTTTACTGGAAGCCTTTCTCCAACTCTTCTCAATTCTGGTGCCTTCTCTCCGTTAATTATTTCTGTTTATCCTGTCTACTCCTTGTTTTGTATCTATTTGTTTGCATGTTGTTTCCCCCCCTTAGAATATAAGCTTCTTGGGGGAAAGGGCTGTTTTTTGCCTTTTTGTATGCCCAATGCTTACCCCAGCACCTGGTACACAGTAGGTGCTTAATAAATTTTTACTGATTGACTGTAAAGGGGCATGATCTTAAGAGAGAAATGTTCTTTCCAAGGAGGCACCCAAGGCCTCATGGAGCCCAGCACTTTTCTCTTTCCTCAGATATCCACCCCCTCATCCATCCCTGGTATTTATCCCTCTTCCCAGTACCTTTCCCTTCAAGGATGCTCTCAGGCATTGAGTCAAATCCTCAAGAGTGTGGTCCTACTCACTGTGCTGTGGATGTTGTGCCACCTTCACCCACGTGTCCATCCCCTCAGGGGCAGAAGAGAAAGATGGTTCTGATCTTTCACAGGGATCTCTGAGTCCTGCCCGGAAGCATTGCTCAGAGGGCTCAGGGTCAGGCTTATTTCTTCCTAGGGTGACTTCTTGATGCCCAAGAACACCTTCTTCCACCTTCACTCTCAGGAGGCTGACTGGTTCCTGAGGATCCAGGATGTATGGGGCCAGGAGCATGGCCATGACCCAGCACAGGGGCAAGTTCTCTGGAGCTGCAAGGTTGGCTCTGAAGGTGTTTCCTGGAGAGAAACCCAACTTCCTGGGATCCCTTGGGATAAAGAAGCCAACAGCTTTGAGTACCCTCCAGAATGCTGCAGAGGTGGCCAAGAGACCTTGAAAGAGAATAGGGATCCACAGTGTGAGTGCCAGGCAGAGAGTTAGCAGGGATCTCAGTTAAGACCCCATAGAGATTCTGCAGAGTCAAACATGAAGATGTGTGTGTGTGTTCTAGTGAAAACATAATCTTATGTGGGTACCATGAAAGATACAGTTTCCAGGGAAGACAAAGTACCATTCTGGATACCGAGATCACACACTGACTCTTCCTCAGACCACAGCTCTTTTCTTTTATTCTTTAAAAAAAAATCTTTACCTTCCATCTTAGAATCAATAGAATTAATATTGGGTATTGGGTCCAAGACAGAAGAGTGGTAAGGGCTAGGCAATGAGAGTTAAGTGACTTGCCCAGGGCCACACAGCTAGGAGGTATCTGAGGCCAAATTTGAACCTTGGACTTCCCATTTCTGGGCTTGGCTCTCAATCCACTGAGCCATCCAGCTAGTCCCTTTCTCACAGCAAGAAGATAACCAACATTTATATAAGGCTTTAAAATTTGCAAAGAACTTTACATACATTTTCTCACTAGAACTTCACAATAACCTGATGCCAAGAATAATTATCCACATTTTACCAATAAGGACACTGAAGTTCAGATAAGTTAAGTGCCTTGCCCATAATCAGAGCTAGCTTTAAGATTTGAATTTAACTCTTTCCAATTCTTTTTTTTTTTTTAAACACTCGCCTTCCATCTTAGAATCAATACTGTGTATTGGTGTTCTAAGGCAAAAGAGCGGTAAGGTCTAGCCAATAGGGGTTAAGTGACTTGCCCAGGGTCACACAGCTAGGCAGTGTCTGAGGTCAGATTTGAATCCAGGACCTCCCTTCTCTAGGCCTGGCTCTCCATCCACTAAGTTATCCAGCTGCCCCGTCTCTTTTCAATTCTAAATTCAGTATTCTACAGAGTCAAAGTATTCAGTAGATTCAGGGGCATCAGCAACACAAGCCATACACTCGCATTAATACAGAATGACTGAACCTAAGATGGTTTGGAGAGGAAGGAGAATGTGAGAGGAGGTTAGGGAGGTTTTGAGGAGGGGAAACAGTAAGATAGACTAGAATAGGGAGCCAGAAGGAAAGGAAAGATGAGGCACTAGAGGATGGGAGGGATGGGGGTGAGGGAGACTGAAAGGTAAAAGGGATGGGATTGGTGGGAAGATGGAGAAGGGTGATTTGGAGTAAGATAGGGACGATGAGGAATGAGAGAGGTGAAGAAGGATGGGGAAGGTAGGGTGGGATGGGGAAATGGGGAGTGACGGGGGGCGGAGGGGAGAGAGACAAGGAGTGATGGGAGAAATGAGGGGGAATGGAGGAGATGAGGAG